>NC_053437.1:34587777-34676422 GCF_007990345.1 Gossypium hirsutum
ATTTCTTCGATACTAACTGATATGGCTTCCTAATCGATCTCTTTCTCGAGTTTCTAGCTTCAAAATCAGCATGTCTTTTCTCTTTACTTACTTCATCAACCTTATGAGCCTGGCAACTAGTACAACGAACTCTTTCAGTTCAAGAATTCCAACTAGAAGCTTTATATCTTCATTTAACCCTTCTTCAAATCTTTTACACATGGCATTCTCGATCAGAATACACTCCCATGCATATTTGTTCAGTCTAACAAATTCCCCCTCATATTCTGACACAGTTATATGGCCTGCTTAAGCTCCAGAAATCTCTAACTAATATATTTCTTTCGAAACTTAGGAAAGATTCCCAAGTGATCCTCTCTCTTGGCACAACAAAAATCAATGTGTTCTACCACTGGTAAGCTGAATCTTTTAATAACTGTAACACCCCTAACCCGTATCAATCACTGGAAAGGGGTTACGAGGCATTACAGAACATAACACGATTCAATACATACATTTATCGACAATTATCACATTGTAATTAAATTCATAAAATACTCTCATAACATACTTAAACAAACATACCATTATTAAACACTCTAAAACTACAGCTAAATAAACATAATTAATTTAACACATCACAAGGCATTCAGTCAAACATCTGCAACATTTAAATATCAATGACCATGACACATATAATACCATTTCAACATCACATTTTGATACCATTTATCTCATTCAAATAAGCAACCAAAACTAATTTAATATATGCTCAATTCATAACATAATTATACAACCATTTTTAAATACATTTGGCCTAAACAGAACATACCAAATTCACATGGCATAGCATGGTCATCACATAGCAAATATGAAAACATACTAACATTAACATCTAACCGAATAATTAACCACATGACTATACCAAATTTTCCAAATCTCAAGATAGATTATAAACATCACCTACCATTTGTCAATTCACAAAATAAGCTCATTTGCATAGCCAAAGTAACTTTCAACAACTACACAATTTACAAACCAACTTACATGGCTAAAACCACAACCCAAAAGCATACCACATGATCACTAGCCCATACATATATAACCAACGAAACATACCTAAAACATAGTCATTAGTCACCATTTAGAATCGTACCTAAATAACCAATACACAATAATATATATATTCATCATATAACCAATAGGAACATACACCATAAGTCAAAAAAATACATCCATCATTTACCTCATTACTCAAACCAAATTATATGACCATCCACCACACAAGATATACCATATAACATACTTCCAAAATGAGCTAATTACATGGCCTAATATACACGAACATTAGCATCATTATCAAGCCATTTTTGCATGGCTATATATATACAGATCAAAATGAACCATATCGAAATTAGCCTATACATGCTATACATCAAAGGTACAAACTCTTAAAGTACCAAAATAGTGATCGATAGTGTGACGATGTTCCTTGACGATCCCTGAACTCGAGCTAGCTATATATATCTATAAAACAAAAAAAAATGCACAAAGTTAGCTTTGAAAGCTTAGTAAGTCATAAGAAAATAATTCATCACAAGAATATATATAATTCAATTCGAAATAGGCCAAATTTAACTAATCTCATACACATATACAGTCATTTTTCTCATATAATCCAAATTACCACATTAAGTAACTTCACTTACCTTATTTTTTTTCAATGAACATATAAACCTCATACGTACCTGAATCATTTAGTTCAATTTCACATTTGGACTTGTTTTAACATTGCCCATTGAACCATTCGAAATCGTTAAGGATACTCGAAAACACATATATCACATACAATGCCATATCTTAGATATGGTCTTACATGTTATCACATATCGATGCCCCTGTCCCAGATAGGGTCTTACACGAATCATATACGGTGCGACTATCGCAGACATGGTCTTACACGTAATCTCATATCGATGCCAACGTCCCAGACATGGTCTTACATGAAATCACACCTCGAAAGTCCTAACGTCGTGACATACGTATCCTATACTATTCCTATGATTCATACGGGGATTTCAGACGTTGTAATTCAATCAATTCAAGCTCGAAACAGGTCATCCCATGCTCAGTTTAGATCGAAAACATATATATTTGTATATACAATTGAATTTAAGAACATTTATTTACTTATGAACTTACCTCGTTTAGAAACGAACGGATCAGAACGACTATTCGATAACTTTAGACTTTTCTCGATCTAACTCTGAGTTCTTTCTTTCTTGATCTAAATCAATTCAAATTTAACTTATTTAATCACATATCCATTTAATTTTATCCAAAAACACATAAATGGGCATTTTGCACTTTAGCCCCTAAAATTTCACATTTTTTCAATTTAGTCCCTATTTCAAAACAACACAAAATACACATAATTTCATTAAACCCATGCTTGGCTGAATCTTCCCAGGTCCCTAGCAGCCCATTAATTCCATTTATTTCACATTTCAACCCCTTAATTTGCAAATTTCACAAAAAATCCCTAATTTGGATTTTCATCAAAAATAACTTTATAAAATATGAAAATCAATCAACAAATATTTATTTTTTATCATCAAACAACAAAAAGCTTGAATATTCATCAATGGCATTTCACAAAATCATCATCAAATTCAAAAATTAAAGCATGGGCTAGCTGGAATACAAAGCAACAATCTCAAAAACATAAAAATCATCCAAAACCAAACTCAAAACATACCTCAATCAAGACTTCAAAGTGCAAAACCTAAAAGCTTCAAAATGGTTTATTTTCTTTGTTATTTTCGGCAATGATGGTGAAAATATGAACAAAATAATGTTTTTGTTTAATTTAATAACATTATTTACACAGCTACTTTAATGCCATTAATGAAAACATTACAAAATCATATAATGGATTACCATTTATGTCATTATCCACTAACTACGGTTAAATCACATCATAAAGACCTCACATTTAATTAATCATAGCAAATAAACACTTAAACAATTAGTATGCCACTTTTGTATTTCACGAGATTTAGTCCTTTTATCAAATTAAACATTCAAATGATAAAATTAAATCACAAAATTTTCACACATACATGCTATCATGCTGTAAACACATAAAATGATATTAAAATAATTTTACGACTTCAAATTTGTGGTTTCAAAACCAATGTTCTGGTTTAGCTAAAACCAGGTTGTTACAATAACGATACTGCACATTTAACGTACTCGGCCGATAAATAGGGTAACTCATCAAAAACCCTGATTGTATTCTCTAACAAGAATTTAGCTCTCTCAGAATCATCTTCAGTAGTAGCTTGGAATTCTTCAGCCTTGTACTTACGTATCTTAACAATAAGAGGCTTAATATCTAGGATTGATTCCATACCTTGAGGAGTAACAGGGATCGGTTGAGGAGCTGGAGGGAGTGGAGGGTGCTGAGCAGCCTGGTTTGTCCGTACGAACTCGGTAAACCATTCATTCATCATTTGGAAGAAGACTTCCTTAGCCTCTCCTCCCCGGCCCTTAAATATGGGCCTCGTACCGCTTGAAGCTACACCGTGAATGGAGCCTTGAGCGTTACTCTCTACTTCATCAGAATCAGCTCAGTTGGATGTCATTGCTATATGAAAACATGTTTTAAAAAGGTTAGGAGATATCACAGGATAAAAAATCGCTTATGATGCGTAATTGAGTCGTTGAATTCCAGATCGATAAATTAAGTAGTTTTCGTTTCAGTTTAACAAAAGGCTATGTAAAAGGAAGAAGATAGTTAAAACAAAAAATGATAATAATGATATAATGGTGGAATAATGGTATAATGAACTCAAAAAAAGAATGAACCTGTAATAGAGATTAATGACTTGATTCTTATAAGTTTTAAGGTGGTTGGTGGATAGCTGGATAGAACCGTGACCCACTATCTAACAAGATAGAAACTAGTCGGTATATGGGGTGAACGCCACACTCGGAGAGTGATAAGTTCAAGAAAGAGAAAAGTTTGATGCCACTAGCTAACTAGATAAGTCAAATTGAATCTCGAAGAACAATGAGAGTGAACAACTCACAAAGTCTGTTATATTTCATCAAAGTCAAGTAAGTAAGTAGCGTTCAAAATGTTTACAAAGGAGCTATTTATAAGCTGATGTTTATCCAGCTGAATAGTCATAAATTAAATGCAAATGACTATTTGGCTGAATTAATCCAATGAACTCAATCAATAGTCAGCATCCATTGAAGTGCTCGAACAATCTTGAGAATGTGCTCATTGGTGTGCCCAAACAGCCTTTGATCATAACCTTAATGAGTGAGCTGAATGAAGCAAGGTTTGGTTAATGAAATTATGGTTGGAGTTAATATTTAAAGTGCACCGAATGAGAAATCAGTTGGTGAGTGTATTTAATGGCAGCCGAATAGCCCTTGGGTCTGAACACTTAGTTTTGGAGAGTCTTTGAATGTGAACATCAAGCATCGAATGGTCTCTTGAAGTGTTGCTGATCAGATCAAAATTGTTGGCTAATGGTTCATGAACGATTAACTGAGGAAATGCACCTAGCAGCTCTCAAAATACATGCACAATCGGGTGCATGTTCTTCATTAAATTAGCTTCATTGAATCTGGAAAATACATGTATGTCCAGCTACAAACAACTCCAAACGTACATGCACAATCGAGTGCATGTTCCTCATTAATTAGCTTTATTGAATCGACAACATGCATGAATGTCCAGCCGCATAAGCGTGAATGTCCAACCGCATGTTTAATTACCTGCTAAGACAAATTAAACACCTGGTTAAATCATTAGCAAGACAAATTAAACACACAAATAAATATGTAATAGACTAAGGCACTAAGACACATTTAAGGAATCTGACTTGCTAACATGTATTAAGTCTGTCATTCAAAGGAATGGTATGAAAATGAGTAATTGTAGTATGTTTTGCTAAGACAAATTAAACACCTAACCAATGTGCCATTCAAAAACACCACAATTATCTCAAAACATCAACTATCAAAACACATCAATTTTGCTTCATTTCATGCATAGTAACCTAGTTCAAACATATACCAAAACATACTACAATTACTCATTTTCATACCATTCTAATTACACCAAAAAGAACCTATTTACAAGTATATTAAAATACCTAATGACATAGTTTAGTAAAACATTAAAGTATACCAAACCAACATATCTAGCCACATATACATGCCACTACCTAAGAGACATAGAAACTACAAACATTAATGGATAGTGTGAGCCAACTAGTTGATCCTTCCAAAATGTCAGCAACAATTATCTACAAAACAATCCAAAAGAACTGGTAAGTTTACAAAACTTAGTAAGGAAATAGTATATCACTTAATCTAATACATTTAAATACAATTCACATATTTTCATATTTTAGATTTACCAAGGTACAACCAAGGCACCTAAATACTTTCAGGGGTATCGAAGTACAAACAGGGGCACATACGTGCAATCAGGGGTATTGAAATACTAACAGGGGTATATATGTGCAATCAGGGGTACCAAAGTACAAACAGGGGCACGTATGTTCAATTAGGGGTACCGAAGTACAAACAGGGGCGCGTATGTGCAATAATTCAACTATTAAAATTAGACTTTTAATTAAAGAACTTCAATGTAAAAATACAAGCAAAAATTCATCACATATTGAAACACTATGAACTTACCTACTATTCAATTCCGACCAACACGCAAGGACTAATTCGCTATTTTCCCTTTTCCTCGGTTATTGTCTTTTTGATCGAAGTTTTGACCTATATGATAATAAATAAAATATATTAATCTCATACATATTTCACAATTTATATAATGTACACAACCCTTACTTCAAATTATTTACACATTTTCCCTAAACCTAACAAAAATCACATCACAATTCAACCAAATACCATAATCAAGCTTCAAACATGATGCAATCGAGCCCCATGAGTTATCAAGTGCGAACGATGTTTCCCTTGAGCTGCCTAAAGGACCTATTACCAGAGCTAGGGCTAAGAAGTTTAAAGACACAATTTCAGCTTTGGTTGATCGGGTTTGGGGTGAATCCGTGGCCAGTCTACTTGAAACTCATGGACCAGCAAGATGAGCAAATCGTGCACTTTACTTCAAGCTCTTCCAGCTTAATTTTTAACAAGCTCGTTTTTAGCTTATTCATTCTTTTTGAAATAATTAATTAAATTGTCTTAGTTGCTGTTGTGTTTAATTTGAGTCTTAGTTAAATATTTCTTGGTTCAGCCGAATTAATGTGTGAGATTTAAGCTAAGTAAATTTGTTGAATTTGCTAGGACAACGTACATGGACGGCAAAGAAGAGGTGGACTGCAACATGCATAAAAGCCGAATTGATGTGGAGGTGAACGGCATGAAATTAAGGAAGCATTTGACCAACATCATGCATAATTCATGGGAGAATTTGAGGAAGCATTTGACCAACATCATGCATAATTCATGGGAGAATTTGAGGAAGCATTTGACCAACATCATGCATAATTCATGGAAGAATTTAAGGAAGCATTTGGCCAACATCATGCATAATTTATGGAACAAATTGAGGAAGCACCATGGCCGAATTTGGCTTCTAATTTTGCCCATTCGGCTACCCTTTTGTTTTGCCTATAAATATGTGTTAAATTTCATTGTAAAGCATCAAGAACCTTGAATTAATGTTTTTACATTTTTTGAGATTGTTTACAACTCTCATTGTTCTCCAAAGACTCGTTTGACTTATCAAGTAACCCTTGTGGCGTCAACCCATTCTTCTTATCCGAACTTATCACTTTGCACCCAAAGTGTGGTGTTCAAGTTATACCGAGGTTCCTATCATACTTGATAGTGGGTCAAGGTTCCATTCTATACTTCCGCAAATCCACCTTAACCAAATAGAAATCGGGGTGATACTCTCTAGTGTTGAATCATTTCTGGAGTTAAGTCTATTTTCTCCATTCCCACAAATTACCGCAAAAATTAACTATCCATTTTATTCGTTTTTCTTTATCTTTTACTCCCATTCACGATCGGGCAATACGTGCGGCTCGACACATCCGTAACCGGGTTCGTATCATCTGGTATCAGAGCTAGCCGAATCGGAGTAAGAATCATCATCTTTGATATTACGGTTTTGTAAAAAAAATTAAAAAAAAAAATTTGCCTACGGTCTAGGCGCGGACGAAAAGAACGTGAAAGATCCGCAAAAAAAAAGTTTGGAAACCCTTCAACAAAATTTTTTTTAGAATCATAATCTACACTCTTTTATACCCCTTTGAGTGAATTTTCACGCTTTCAAAAAAAAAATTGTATCCAATTTATTTTTTTTCTTTCTTTCTTCTTTTGTATTCAGTATTAAAAAAAAGAGAAATTAAAAAAAATTCAGAATTAAAAAAAAAGTGATTGAAATTCATTTTAAGTTTTGTTTGATAGCCTACCATTTCCGACATCATTACCCACCAAGCCAACTCAATTTTGTAAGCCGACGCCAAACGGTATTGATTCGTCTATCTAGTTTGCGGAGAACTTCGAGAGGCAAAAATCGAGTGGTAAAAGGCAAAAGCGATTGGTGAGACCATTAGAGAGGAGTAAAAGCCAAATTGTGTGAAATTTTCTTTGTGAGGAATTGGTGAGAATTTTGTGGTGAGGTATTTAATTTTCTGTTATTATTATTATTTTTAACATTTGTTCTTTTAGTATATAATCATGTCTCAAGATACCGAGCAAAACGTGGTGGGAAGACCTGAAAGGCAACCGGTAAGAAATGTCGCACCGGGAGGAGAAGGAGTTCCCGATTTAGGCCAACAAGCCCTCTTAAGAGAATTTCAATGAATGCTCCGTAACGAGCTTGAATCTATCAATGAGAGGCTAGATCGAGTGGAAGGAGGGCCAACACGAGAAGGAACCCCTCAAGGACTGAGAAGGGAGCGGGGGCGAGCAAGACCTTTTGTGGATGATCCCTTCGAGCCAAGCGAGGAGGAAAGTGACCAAGCATTGGATCAAAACGAAAGACGACGAGGTCAAAAGAATAGGGGTCCTAGAGATCGAGGCCAAGTTGATGATGATTTAAAAGGTATTAAACTATCCATTCCTCCCTTTTATGGGAAATCTGATCCGGAAGCCTATCTAGAATGGGAGAGAAAAATAGAGGTGATCTTCGAGTGTCACAACTACTCAGAGAGCAAAAAGGTGAAATTGGCGGCAATCGAGTTCTCCGATTACGCAATGGTATGGTGGGATCAACTCACAACGAGTCGAAGAAGGAACGGGGAGTGGCCAATCTCATCTTGGACCGAAATGAAAGCCGTAATGCGTAAGCGATTTATACCCTCTTACTATTATCGTGAACTTTATCAAAAATTGCAGAATCTTACGCAAGGAAATCGAAGTGTGGAGGACTACTTCAAAGAAATGGAAATTGCCATGATTCGAGCAAATGTGGATGAAGATCGTGAAGCAACCATGGCTCGATTCTTAGCCGGCCTTAATAGTGACATAGCTAACGTGGTGGAACTTCAACACTATGTCGAAGTTGTTGATATGGTACATGTTGCCATCAAAGTCGAAAAACAATTGAAGAGAAAAGGAACTAGCCGAACCTTTCCTAGCACTAACAATTTTCAAAGGTGGAACCAAGGCACGGGTAAGAAAGACTTCTCTAATCGCACTAAAGATCACCCTTTGTCTTCTAAGGTGAGTAAACCCATTGGTGAAACAAGCAAAGGTAAAGAAGTTGTCATGCCGAATCGATCACGAGAAATAAAGTGTTTCAAGTGTTTAGGGAGGGGCCATATTGCAAGTCAATGCCCTAACCGAACTAACATGATATTACGGGCTAATGGAGAGATCGAATCGGAGGAAGACGATGATGAAGAACCCGATGGAACCGCCGAAGAAGAAGACGAACTTGAATATGCTGTTGATGGCGAAATCCTCGTCATTAAACGAAGTCTTAGTCTTCAAAGCGTTGAAAACGAACAGCAAAGGGAGAACATTTTCTATACACGTTGCCATGTCCAAGGCAAGGTGTGCAGCTTGATCGTTGATGGCGGGAGTTGTACAAATGTGGCCAGCACCTTAATGGTTGAAAAACTCGGCTTGCCAACATCTAAGCACCCTCAACCTTACAAACTTCAATGGCTTAATGATGGAGGGGAGTTGAAGGTAACTAAGCAAGTTTTGGTGCCGTTCACTATCGGAAAATATTTCGACAAAGTTTTATGCGACGTAGTACCTATGCATGCTGGTCATATGTTATTGGGTTGTCCATGGCAATTCGACCGTAAAGCTATTCATGATGGTTTTACAAACCGCTACACTTTCAAGTTTGAAGGCAAGAATGTCACCTTAGTCCCGATGACACCGAGGCAGGTTTATGAAGACCAATTGAAGTTAAGAGAGTCTTTTGAAAAATTTCGAGAGAATGAAAAAGAAAGCAAAAAACACACTGAGAAAAAAAAAGAAAAACTTTTGAAAAGTGTGAGAGAAATAATAAATCGATTGAACAAAAAAATAGAGAAGAAAAAGAGCAAAAGAAAATGAGTGTTTATGCGAAAGAGAGTGATTTTAGAAAGTCTTATTTGATGCAGCAATCGGTTCTTGTACTTATGTACAAGGAAACTCTTTTGAATACTAACGAGTTGGATCCAAATCTTTCCTCTTCGATTGTTTCTCTTTTGCAGGAATTTGAGGACGTGTTTCCGGAAGACATTCCTAATGGGTTACCGCCCATTCGAGGAATAGATCAAATTGATTTCATTCCTGGAGCCTCCATTCCCAATCGACCAGCTTATCGTACAAATCCCGAAGAGACCAAAGAATTGCAAAAACAAGTCAATGAACTTATGGAGAAGGGATATATACGAGAAAGTCTTAGTCCTTGCGCCGTACCAATTTTATTGGTGCCAAAAAAGGATGGAACATGGCGTATGTGCGTAGATTGTCGCGCGGTAAATAAGATCACTATTAAGTATCGACATCCGATACCGCGACTCGATGATATGTTGGATGAATTAAGTGGTGCTCAAATATTTTCTAAAATTGATCTAAAGAGCGGATACCACCAAATTCGGATGCGTGAGGGGGACGAGTGGGAAACCGCTTTTAAGATGAAGCATGGACTCTACGAGTGGTTGGTTATGCCATTCGGGCTTACCAATGCGCCCAGCACTTTCATGCGGTTGATGAACCATGTTCTTCGTTCTTTTATCGGAAAATTCTGCGTTGTCTATTTTGATGATCTACTTATCTATAGCAATTCCTTAGAAGATCATTTGTTGCATTTAAAATCTGTTTTGGATGTGCTTAGAAAAGAATCCTTGTTTGCTAATCTTAAGAAATGTACTTTTTGTACTAACAAGGTTATTTTCTTAGGATTCGTGGTCAACTCGGAAGGATTGGAGGTTGATCAAGAAAAGGTGAAAGCCATTCAAGAATGGCCTAGACCCACGAGCATTAGCCAAGTGAGGAGCTTCCACGGATTGGCAAGCTTCTATCGACGATTTGTTCCAAATTTTAGCACCTTGGCAGCACCTTTAACTAGTGTGATCAAGAAGTCTTCTGCCTTCTATTGGAATGAGGAACAAGAAAAATCTTTCATTGCTCTTAAATCTTGTTTAACTAATGCTCCCTTACTTGTGTTACCTGATTTTGCTAAAATGTTTGAAGTTGAATGTGATGCATCAGGTGTCGGAATTGGAGCCGTTCTAATGCAAGATGGAAGGCCCGTGGCATACTTTAGTGAGAAGTTAAATGGAGCCGTTCTCAACTATCCGACGTACGACAAAGAAATGTATGCTCTAATTCGAGCTCTCGAGACTTGGCAGCACTACTTATGGCCAAAAGAGTTTGTCATACACTCGGATCATGAGGCATTGAAGCATATCAATGGACAAGCAAAATTAAATAAACGACACGCCAAATGGGTAGAGTATTTAGAATCTTTTCCTTACATCATCAAATACAAAAAGGGTAAGGAAAACATTGTGGCTGACGCGTTATCTCGACGATATACTTTGCTATCATATTTAGATTCAAAATTGCTCGGATTTGCCTTTTTGAAGGAATTGTATAATGATGATGTTGATTTTGGTGATATTTATAAATCTTGTGAAAACAAAGCTGTTGATAAGTTTTACAGGTTTGATGGATTTCTTTTTCGCGAAGGCAAGCTTTGTATTCCGCAAAGTTCAATACGGAAATTGTTGGTGATCGAGGCACATGGTGGTGGACTCATGGGCCATTTTGGGGTGGCTAAGACGTTTTCAACCCTCCAAGAACATTTCTTTTGGCCTGGAATGAGAAAAGAAGTTGAGCAAATTTGTAGTCACTGCATAACTTGCAAGAAGGCCAAGTCCAAGATTAATCCACATGGGCTCTACAAACCGTTGCCCATACCTGACGCACCATGGGTCGATCTTTCTATGGATTTTATCCTAGGACTTCCAAGGACTAAAACGGGGAAGGATTCAATTTTTGTTGTTGTAGATAGATTTTCCAAAATGTCACATTTTATAGCTTGTTCTAAAACTGACGATGCCGTCCATATTGCTAATTTGTTCTTTAGGGAGGTTGTACGACTTCACGGAATTCCAAAAACCATCGTATCCGATCGAGACGCAAAGTTCCTAAGTCATTTTTAGAGGTCTCTATGGGGAAAGCTAGGAACGAAACTGTTGTTTTCAACAACCTATCATCCCCAAACGGATGGACAAACGGAGGTTGTGAATCGCGTGCTATCAACCTTATTACGAGCAATTATTCGAAAGAATCTCAAAGCGTGGGAGGAATGTTTACCGCATGTGGAATTCGCTTACAATAGATCCGTCCATTCTGCTACTAAACATTCACCATTTGAGGTTGTGTATGGATTCAATCCTCTAACTCCACTAGATTTGCTTCCTTTGCCCCGTGATCAGCTTGTTCATACCGATGCAAAGCGAAAAGCCGATTATGTGAAGCAACTTCATCAAAAGGTGAGAACCAACATTGAAGTGCGAACCGAACAATATATGCGAGCTGCAAACAAAGGAAGGAAGCAAATAGTGTTTGAACCCGGAGATTGGGTTTGGGTTCACATGAGAAAGGAAAGGTTCCCGGCCCAACGAAGGTCAAAACTATTGCCAAGAGGAGACAGACCCTTTCAAGTGTTGCAACGAATTAATGAGAACTCTTACAAGCTTGATCTCCCAGGTGATTACAATATTAGGGCAAGCTTTAATGTGGCCTGATTTATCTCCCTTTGATGCAGGTAGCGATTTGGGGACAAATCGCCTCGAAGAGGGAGGGAATGATGCAATCGAGCCCCATGAGTTATCAAGTGCGAACGATGTTTCCCTCAAGCTGCCTAAAGGACCTATTACCAGAGCTAGGGCTAAGAAGTTTAAAGACACAATTTCAGCTTTGGTTGATCGGGTTTGGGGTGAATCCGTGGCCAGTCTACTTGAAAACTCATGGACCAGCAAGATGAGCAAATCGTGCACTTTACTTCAAGCTCTTCCAGCTTAATTTTTAACAAGCTCATTTTTAGCTTATTCATTCTTTTTGAAATAATTAATTAAATTGTCTTAGTTGCTGTTGAGTTTAATTTGAGTCTTAGTTAAATATTTCTTGGTTCAGCCGAATTAATGTGTGAGATTTAAGCTAAGTAAATTTGTTGAATTTGCTAGGACAACGTACATGGACGGCAAAGAAGAGGTGGACTGTAGCATGCATAAAAGCCGAATTGATGTGGAGGTGAACGGCATGAAATTAAGGAAGCATTTGACCAACATCATGCATAATTCATGGGAGAATTTGAGGAAGCATTTGACCAACATCATCATAATTCATGGAAGAATTTGAGGAAGCATTTGGCCAACATCATGCATAATTCATGGAAGAATTTGAGGAAGCATTTGACCAACATCATACATAATTCATGGAAGAATTTAAGGAAGCATTTGGCCAACATCATGCATAATTTATGGAACAAATTGAGGAAGCACCATGGCCGAATTTGGCTTCCAATTTTGCCCATTCGGCTACCCTTTTGTTTTGCCTATAAATATGTGTTAAATTTCATTGTAAAGCATCAAGAACCTTGAATTAATGTTTTTACATTTTGTGAGATTGTTTACAACTCTCATTGTTCTCCAAAGACTCGTTTGACTTATCAAGTAACCTTTGTGGCGTCAACCCATTCTTCTTATCCGAACTTATCACTTTGCACCCAAAGTATGGCGTTCAAGTTATACCGAGGTTCCTATCATACTTGATAGTGGGTCAAGGTTCCATTCTATACTTCCGCAAATCCACCTTAACCAAATAGAAATCAGGGTGATACTCTCTAGTGTTGAATCATTTCTGGAGTTAAGTCCATTTTCTCCATTCCCACAAATTACCGCAGAAATTAACTATCCATTTTATTCGTTTTTCTTTATCCTTTACTCCCCATTCACGATCGGGCAATACGTGCGGCTCGACACATCCGTAACCGGGTTCGTATCAAAACACATGATTATCATAAAAACATTCAAGATACATGAATGGTAATTTACAAAATTTTTACAGTTTCAAAAACGAAGGTACGGGCTAGCTGGACCTACTTGCAACGATCTCAAAAACATAAAAATCATTAAAAACAAGCTTGAATACACTTACATGCAATGAAAAGAACTTGACCGAATATCATAGCTCCTTTCTATGGTGATTTCTGGTGAATATGAGATGAAGTGTAGAAGATGGACATAATTTCTTTTGTTATTTTTAGTTTTATTTACTAATTTACCTTTTTGCCCTTTAAAAATTATCAAAATTTCAATAATACCAAATCCATATACATCCACCATCAACATATATGGTATAATTACCATTCAAGTCTATTAACATTCACTTATAAAGCTATTTGACTCTCTTAACTATTAGAACTCAACTTTTTCACCTTTTACGATTTAGTCCTTTTTACTTAATTAAGCATTTAAACATTAAAATTTCTTAACGAAATTTTAATACAACCTTAATAAAATCTTGTAGACAATAAATAAATAAGAAAATAATATTTTACTCATAAAAATTATAGTCTCGAAACCATTGTTTTGATATCACTGAAAATTGGTTGGTTGAGTTTTTCAACTTCGCTTTTAGTACTTATTGTACTCTCAAATAATTATTTAATAGCATTTTATTAAAAATAAAAGTAGCATATTATACTCAATCAAATATTTAGATCCCACACCTTATATTGAAGATTCGATCGCCACGATCCAATTAGAAGAGGTTTCACTTGGATCTAAACCCAGTAGATGAATCTATCGCATCAAACATGTATTTTAGTTATAGATTTATTAGATGTGTCTTATTACTTAATGATTAATCATTGAGATAATTCTCACCAATTACTTACCTTTAAATCGAGACTTAGATTAGATGCCTTCATTATCACACTAAAGATCTCTTGGATTGGCGTGTTTGGTCCTTCAAAAAATATTGGAACAAAATGTTAACACATGAAAAAAAAATGTGTCTTAACACCATTCGGCTGTGAGGAAAAACAATAGAGAGGAAATAATGTTCCCAGCACCCCTCATGCACTTACACTACTCAACAGTACTATGAGATCGTTGATAAGTCTTGACGAAGGAGCAAAGAGGTTTAATGATCTACAAAAATATATGGTCGATGAGACTTGGTCACAAGATAAATAAAATAGGATGATTGAATCCTTAGAAGAGATGGGAGAGATTGAAAGAGAAAGAAAAGGGGAAAAATAAAACCCGACAAAAAATATGGCGTTGGCAGTGGCGACAGTGGTCCAACGGTGGTCTAATGAGGTGAGAAAAAATATAAAAAGAGTGGGAGGGTACAATCACAATATTGAGAAAAAAAAGAGAAAAGAAAAAGAGTGGTAGAGGAAGGCTTTCCCACAATGGTTCATGGCAGTGACGGTGGCAGTGAAGGGCGGTGATCTAAAGGAAAGAGGAGGAGAAGAGAACCTTAGACGGTGGTGTAGAGGTGGTGAAGTTATAGCTTGCAGTGGAGTAATTTTAGACGGTGGTTAAAGGTGGTGGTTGTTTGTAAAGAAAGGAGAGAAAATGAAAAAGGAATAAATGCAAAAAAAAAAAAAGAGAATATGGGAACAAATGAGTGGTATGGACGACAAGGAGGTGGAGTAAGCTTGGTCAACTGTGATCAGGTTCATTGAACCACAACAAAAGGCAAGATATGAAGTTTTGGCAAGGGGGGAGACATGGAGTGAAAATGGGATCATGTTACCCCAACATATGGTAGGTTTGAATTATAAAGAGGGAAATGAATTCTCCTAAACATGATAACAATGGGGTGGATGACAAGCACATTATGCACATGGAAATTGTGTTAAAAAATTAAATAAAAATATGAGAACAATGGGATTTAAACTTAGGAGCTCTAGGATAGCTTAGGAGCACTTAAATACTTGACCACTTCACTTCCTTGTTTTGATTCCTACCACTTTTATTTAAAAACATGGTGTGACATTTGCTAAGGTTTAAGGCAAAATTACATCACATAAAAAATAGTGTGAGGGAAGGTATTCGAACACAAGTCATCATGGACATCTCCACCACTACTCAACCACTATACTTGATATTTATTAATATCAAAAGATTATCTAAAATAAATAAATAAAATTTGGGCAACCACTCTTTCGGTTCATTAACCAAAATTTCTACTAACCTAGTTTTAGGGATGTGACAGTACACAATAACTAGCAAATAATATATTACCAACTACAAATGTGTTATTGTTTATAGTTAAAATATAACACCAAAATATAAGAGATTAAGAACGACGATGTCTGCAAATGCATAGGTCAAAATGTAATATAGTTGTACAACTAAATACCAGGAAGTATTCCAAGGGTTGTACCCAAAGGAGGATGGAATAAACTATGAAAACATTTTTATAATAATAAGTCTAAGTAGTAGTAATTAATTCCTATATTACGATAAGACATAAAATAAATTGATGGGTTAAAAATAAATAAATAAGAAAAATAAACAAACGACTTAAAATCAATAAACCAATCAGGAATATTAACTCGCTTCAGGGTTTATAATTAATTTTGAATTAAGGTTTTAGGGTGATTAGCTATCGATTAACCAATTATTACCTTCCGGCCTCTAATTAACTAATCGATTGGTTGATACTCACTTTTCTCCCAACCTCAATTTCTCAACTAGGATAAATTACGATTTACTCGGTTCGACTTATGTCCCGACTTCGTCTAGCCTATGATAACTTCCTAAAGTTGTCAATCCTAGTGGTTGAAGCATACATAATTCATACCAACTAATCACTCTCGGGAAACCCTCAATCCTCCATTAATCACATCCTTTTCTACTCATTAATCTCCTCTAAGGGATTTAACCACTCATGTTATTCAAAATCTCGATCTCAATTGAATAAATCATGTGGAAAGCACAATTGATTCGGAAGAGAAAGGAGAATTGCATAATCATGGATTGGATATCGAATGGAAAATGAAGTAGCAAATTGCTTGAGTGGAATAAAGAAATAAAGTGACTGCAAGAACAAGTAAACTGAAATACTTTAATTAAATAAACAAACTCTTGAATCAAAACAAATTTCAAGATGAAAAACAAAAGATTTATGTGAAAAGAAAATAATCTAAATCTGCTCCTAAACTATTAGGGTTTTTGAAGGCGTCTAGGACGACTTACTTCCATCAATCCCCTAATGTCTTATTTATAGAAGTGTTAGCAGCCCAAATTAGGTCTTCGGCATGTCATTGGTCTTTGTAGAAGTTTGATTGCATGGACGAAAATAACCCCAAATTAATTGGGCATGAAGTCAACCTGTGTTGCGCCACACCCCTTGCATGGCGCGAAATGACACCAAAAATTTGCCTTGTGTCGTATGTGGAAACACAAAAATAAATAGACTTTTTCAGCACATTTTGAGCTTTAATTCATGTAGTTTCGTAGTAAATTTTGTTGAAATTCACACTTTAATTATAAAATAAATAATTTGCACTTAAATTATTAACATATTGAATTTTAATTATTTTTATAATAATTTTTCACAGATTTGGTTTATTTTCAATAGTTTTGCACACAAGGTGAAAATTGGCTTAGTAAACACCTCAAAAGGCTTGAACCGTTAGGGAATTTTTGCATCAAGTAAACCAAGAGCAAGGGTGAATATTTTCCAGCCAAGGATGGTCCAAATTATGATTATTTTATGTAATTTATATTTAGTTTTTATCGAAGGTTAATTGGGTTAAAAATTAATATAAAGCCTGAAGGAGAAAGTGACCTAGTGTGCTAATCATTGAAGACTGATCCAATAAGAAAATTGGCAGCCCAAAATCATCAAATAAGTTGACCCAATCATCTGATTTTAATGATAGCAAAAAAACCCTCAAAGTTTCCTTAAACTCCATTCAAACCCTCCACTTTTTGTGCCTTTTATGATTTGCCCCAAGGTAAATTTAGCAAAGTTTGAAACATTAAAACTTACTTGTTGTATGGCCGGCCAAGGAAGAGTGTGTGGCTAATTATTTTCTACTTTTAGCATCCATTCACAGCTATAAATACCCACCTTTTCTATCTTATTTAAGATACCATTCATTCCCACACATCTCTCTCTTTTTCACTTACTTTCTCTCTTCCATTCCCTTCTTTGTTTTCTCATTTCCCTTGCCAATTTCCCTCTTGAAAAGAGCCTTCTTCCACCTTGGAATAGCATCATCAATTGTTTGTAGAGACCTCGGTTCAATAGAATGAGCATAGAAGAAGAGGAGCGCACTAATCTGGCTTTAGAGAAATCCTAGATTTGCTTCCTAGTTCCCTTCTCTTTAATTTTCTTGTTTATACTGTGATTATGAATATGAATGATTGTTTTGTTCTTGTTCTTGTTCTAATTAAAATGACTTAAATTAATTTGAGTTAGATTGATTGCATTCTGTCCACTTGAATTATTAAAATCATGTTTGTGTTGTTATAGGCATTGGTGAGTTATTTACTTAAATAAAACTATGCTTTTGTTATACTTGCATTATAAAATGTAAGGTAATGAATGAATTAATTATTAAATGTATTGAAATTATAATTAATTGACACAATATGTAATTGTTGCATTTTTAATCTTCTAAGGTAGCTAAAGCTTAAATTAGTGACGGTATTAAACGGTACATTAGCCTCGCATAACTTGCAAGATTATTGTGATTAAATTGTTTCAATATAAAAATATATTGTTACCTCACTTAATCTTATATGTGCTTATGAAGATTGATTAATTGTTTACATTGACATTGAAAAATGTTCAAGATATTTGTTAATTTAGTAAGTATGTATGTGCAATAGTTAATAAATTACCAAGTTCTCGTGAAAATATTCGTAACAACATGAACATGAGTTTAGTAATTCTAAGTTAAGGAATGTAATTGATCTAATACAATTATGTCATATTTATTAAAACTTATCTTTTTGAAATCATGCATTGGAATTTTTACTTTTTATTTTTTTATCACTTAATTTTTAGTTTTTAATCAATTCTTCAAAACAACATATTTTTCCAATCACCAAAGTGATTGATCTACATTTCATAAAGAGTTTTCTTTCATAGTCCCTGTGGGTACAGTAACTCAACACTTACTTGTCACTTTATTACTTGATAATGATTGTGTACACTTGCACATTTCTGTCATTCCAAGTTTTTGGCGCCGTTACCGGGGACTATTTTAAAAGGCACTATTTGTGAAATTGTTAATTTTGCATTTTGGTTTATTTTCTGTTTGATTTTAATTTATTCATATTTTTTGTGATTGTTTCATTTATTTATGAGTTTTGATAGAATTATCGACTTACTCCCCATAGATCTTGTAATTGAAAGAAATTTTCAATAAAGAAGAAGACAAGCAGCTCAAAGAAAGACCAAAGAGATGAACTTTGAAAATCTGAATCCAGGAAACAACGCAAACCCTTCTCAAAATCCTATCTTTATTGTTGATGATAGGGATAGAGCTCTAAGATAGTATGTTGTGTTAGTGTTTCATGAGCTTAATCTGGGTATTAGGAGACCCAAAATCGAGGCATGACAATTTGAGCTGAAGTCAGTCATGTTTCAGATGCTTCAATGAGCGGGCCAATTTAGTGGAATGCCTACCGAAGATCCTCACCTTCACTTTAGATTGTTTATGGAGGTGCGTGATTCTTTCAAATTAGTTAGAGTACCCGAAGATGCACTATGATTAAAGTTGTTCCCATATTCACTAAGGGATAAAGCTCGAGCCTGGTTGAACTCATTGCCACCAAATATTATTGCCATATGGAAATAGTTAGTAGAACGATTCCTTATGGAGTACTTCCCACCTAGCAAGATTGCTAAGTTGAGGAATGAGATCACTACCTTCCAACAGATGGATAGTGGGTCCTTGTATGAGGTGTAGGAAAAGTTTAAACAACTATTACGAAGATGACCTAATCATAGAATCCCTCATTACATCCAATTAGAGATGTTCTACAACAGTCTCAATGCTCACACTGGGATGGTAGTGGAAGTTTCTACTAATGGTGCTCTCCTCTCTAAGTCTTATAACGAGGCCTATGAAATCATGGAGAGGATTTCCAATAACAACTATCAATGGCCAACCAATCAAGCAACGTCAGGAAGATGAGTCACTGGAGTACATGAAGTGGATGCTCTCATTTCACTCACATCTCAGGTATCTTCGATATCCTCAATGCTTAGAAACTTTACTACTAATGGGTTTAATAATTTTGCAGCTTAGCCACTGAATCAATTTTAGACGCAAACAAGCAATCAGTGCGAATCATGCAAAAAAAATTGAAGACTTGATATTTGGGGCGTTACAACTTCTCGAATAAATAGACAAGCTACCACTATGAGCTTTAAGCAAAATTTTCTGTATAAGCTCTGGATTCCTCGGTACACGCTCTACCTCGGGACAGTAAACAATCATCGGCTCTTGTGTGAAAATCTGAATCAAATGTTGACTCACTCTGTACCTGTTTAGCTAGCAATTCGCTATCACATTTCTGAGCTTCGTAGATCTGTTGTAAACACATCGGTTTTGCTTTTAACTTAGCTAAGATTGAGCCATCATCGATAATGATAGTCGTGTATTCATCGCTTACAGAGCAAACAAGGACTTTCTACTCAAAGCATCAGCAACTACGTTTGCTTTTCCTTGGTGATAATAAATGATCAACTCATAATCTTTCAACAGTTCGAGCCATCTGTGCTGTCTCGGATTCAAATCTTTCTGGGACATTAGATACTTTAAACTCCTGTGATCAGAAAATATGTGACATTTTTCACTGAACAAATTGTGTTGCCAAATTTTCAATGTAAACACAATAGCTGCCAACTCTAAGTCATGCATCGGATAGTTCTTTTTGTGCAGTTTTAACTATCTGGAAGCAAAAGCTATTACTTTTCCTTCCTGCATCAAAACACAGCCTAAACCATTTAGAGATACATCATTGAAAATCACAAATTCTTACCCGATTCAGGCTAAACCAAAACTGGTGCTTCGGTCAATAATGTTTTCAACTGATTAAAATTTTGTTGATAATCATCAGACCATTCAAACTTCACATCTTTTTGTAATAGCCGCTTTATCGGTGTAGCTATCATTGAAAACCCTTTGACAAATCTTTGGTAATAGCTAGCTAATCCTAGAAAACTTCTAACTTTAGATACGTTTCTCAGTGGTTTCCAGTCAACAACTGCGAAAATTTTACTCGGGTCAACTTTGATGCCTTAAGCCAACACTATATTTCCCAAAAAACTAACTTCTTAGAGCCAAAACTCGCATTTGCTTGATTTAGCAAAAAATTGTTTATCTCGCAGAGTTTGCAACACAATTCTCAAGTGTTCAGCATGTTTGGACTCATAAATACTACAACAAATCTGTCTAAATACGGTCTGAAGATTCTACTAATAAAATCCATAAATATTTTAGGTGTGATAAGAGTCAAAAAGGCCTTAGATGGGTATACGAAGGAAAAAGAAAATCAAGATTCACTTTCTTGTTTTCAAGAAAATCAAGAAACCGAATCTTGGTCCAATTTTGCTGTTTTGAGCGATTTTAAGAATCAAGAAAATCAAGATTTCAAATCTTGGAAATCTTGGTCCAAGAAACCGAATGTTGCAACTAAGGTGCATTGGATCTCAATTACAAGCATTAACAAGCCAATTTTGGGAGAGAACGAATTACAAGCCCAAGTTCTTGAAGACACGGCCCAATAAGATGTTTCCAAGCCCAATCCTGAAATTTAAATCAGACTTAGTTGAAAATCAGGCCAAATTGTCAAAGTGGCCCAATTTGTAAAATTTTAATTCTTTAAATATTTAGTTTTAATTTTTAGACTTTATAAAGAAATTTCTATGTAAAAATTCAGCCCAAAGAGGCCCATTAAAGGCCTTGGACGAAATTCCCTTGAAAGTAAAAAAAATTAGGTTTTTTTTAGTTTTCCTATTAGGACTAGGAAAATAGTTAGAAGGCCTATATGTATGGCTTGGCTAGCCACCCTTATACACATTATACTTCTCAAATATATTAAAAATTTCAGATTTGTTTAAGTGCAGAATTCTCATTGAGTTTTTCTCCAAGAATTCTCTCTTGAGTTTTCTGTAGAAGTTGTTTTAACAATCTTTTGATTGTGGGAGCCATCTTCAGCCTTCTTCTTGCAATTGATATTCCTTTGGAGGGAAGATTAGAGCCATTTGAAGGTCATTGTGAAGTCTTTTGGGATTTTGAGGATCCTTAGGACTTTATCTTTAAATTACTTGCTATTCAATTTCTTTTCTTTATTTCTGTTTGTGTCGAATCTTTATCGAATCTATTTGTTGTTTTTTTTTTGTGTTTCCAGCCCACTTCCTTCTTAAAGAATTGTCTAAAAATTCCCCAATTTCTAGGGTTATTGCCGAATTCATCCATATTCGTTTTGGGTGCAAGTTGATTGCTGAACTTTGGGAAATCTTTCTTACATATTCAATTGGGCAGATTCGTAATCTGTTTGGGTTCCAAGAATCGTCTTGTTCATCAATTTCCTCCTTTTTCTTCTTATCGCCCCAAACCCTAAACTCTATTCAAAATCTGATCATTTTTTTTAATTTCTTTGCTGTTTTAGGATTTCTTGACAGGTTCGATTGGTTGGGGATCATTCTTGGGGATCGTCTTTGTGTTCTTGCATTCTGAAAACATCTATTCATAATTCTTTGGTTCTTGGCTGTTTCTAATTGATTTTGGGGATTTTAATCTCAGATCTGATTCGCTTTAATCTTATTCTTTGTTTTTAATTTCAGATCTACTCGTCTAGAGCCTCTAGGAGTTTTTCTCCTAACTTGGCAACTTGATCTTGGTCCGTGTGCAACCCCCTATCGTTTGGTATCAGATTTTGGGTGTTTTGGGTGTTCTTGGTTGATTTCTAAACTGATCTCTATTTTTTAAACTACAAATAGCAGTTTTACCCAGAAAAATTTTTCGAAAAAAATTCATTTGAGTGGGTAAACATTGTCCGATTGATCTAAAATTTTACATACATATTTTTGGCACTCTGATTGAATATAAAAAAATATTTCCCGCAAAAATTTCAGTCAAGAAAGTCAAAAAAATTGAAAAAGACGAAATCCAATAAAAATTTAAAAAAAGATTCAGCAAGTTGAGTTTGGTGCCCAAAATTTCCAGATCAAAAATTAAATATTTAAGAAAATTTTGGATTTAATTTCATGATTTTTGGAGATCGAGAACACCTCAAACGAAGTTATCAAGTTACTCCGCAGTTTTTCGAGTTTTTCGATTTCAGCAATTTTTATTGATTCTTAGCTGTAGGTTTTCATTTGTTTGCCTTTATTCTTCCTTTACACTATCTAACACCTTCTTGTTTCTTTTGTTAGTATGATTTTAAGGTGTGCACAATTCTTCCTCGGTGCAACACAAATTAATTGGTGTCTCGTCAGTTTTTGGCATCTTAGTGCAAATTAGGACTCTTTGGTAGTTTCGGTTCATACACTTTCTAATTGGTTAATATAGACTCTACTAAAGAACTCACAAGACTGAATTCTACCTCATTGAGAATTTGATTTTTCTTTTTGATTGACTAACGGCGAGGTTTGCTAATTTTTCTTTTGAGTGTTGAGTATTTGTTTTACAGGTATTTCAAAAAAAAAAAGAAAAAAAAGATGATAGTCTGCCGCACCCTTAACATCCAAATGGGAGACGATTGTGATAACCAGAGGACCAGTATTTTCCATTCTAGGTGTTTTATAAAAGGTAACTTATGTTCACTTATTATTGATAGTGGGAGTTGTTCGAATGTAGTTAGCAGCTATTTGGTGGATTCCTTAAAGTTACCTTGTATCGAGCACCCTCAGCCGTATCACCTTCAGTGGCTTAATGAATGCCAAGAAGTTAAAGTTACAAAATAGTCCTTGATCACTTTTAAGCTTAGGAATTACGAGGATGAGGTATGGTGTGATGTGGTCCAAATGCATGCGGCACACTTGCTCCTTGGACGGCCTTGGCAATTTGATCATGATGTTACACACCAAGGCAAGCTTAATAGATACTCTCTTATGTTTAAAGGCCAAAAATTCACTCCTGCTCCTTTAAATCCCAGTGATGTATATAAAGATCAATTAAAAATGATGAAATTTTGTGAGGGGGTGAGGGAGAAATGACAAATAAAAAAGACAGAGATAAAAGAGGCTAGTAGTGAAAGAAGTCAAAATTTAAAGGGCCCAAAGGTGAGTGAATCTGCACGTGGTAAAAATAGAGTGAAAAATTTAATTGCAACAAAAAAAGATGAGCGGAGAGACCTATTCAATGAACAGCCTTGTATCCTTGTGAGGTTTAGGCAAAATTATTTATCTCTATCTAACATTAATGAAAATTTGCCTAGCGTGTTTCAATGTTTTTCGTAGGATTATGAGGATGTTTTTAGTGAGGCCCCTAAAGGTTTACCACCTTTGTGTGGGATAGAACACTTCCATTGGCCACATATGAAAGATAACTTCCAACTTCAATACATTTTCGATGAAAGACGCTTTCATACGATCAACATAGGCAAAGATGAAATCACACTACATGAGCCCGAAGGTAAGCGAGGTAAGGAAATTTTATCAACTGAGTCCCGTGCAGATTTGAAAATTATTGATAAAAATTTTGGTGACTTAATTCTTAAAAGATCCCCTCATTTTGATCCGATTAATTCGATTGTGGTTGATAAAGTCATTATGAAAGGAAGCGTGAGTTATTATTCTCTTGATTTGCCTTGTGTAAAATCCGCGAATTTGTGCAAATCTGTTTTGGTGAATAAGGTAATGAAATTTGCCAAATTTGTTTTTAATTTATATTCGTGCCTTAAACAGTTTAGGTGGTTGTACATGAAGTTTGAGTTCCATTTGACAAAGGTTAACTCAACAACAGAGCTTCGACAACACTATGCCCCCGATGAGCGAAGGTTTGTATTAAATGGAAAAGGTAAAATCGACCCTTCTTCTTCTGCTTATAAAGGTAAGATGCTTGAAAATTTTGAAACACTTTTGTACTCCTCGGATAGTGACAAAGATCGTGTTGATGATTTAATTTTTGTAAAACACTTAGATCGAAACGTACTTAACTGTCCTATTTTATTTAGTGATGATCTATCTGTTTTGATGGTTGATAAAAAGATTCTTGTTTTTGATAATGCATGTGTGAGTGAATCTATAGAACATCGATTACTACATAGTATGATTGTGCAACTCTGTGAACCGTGTGAACCTTTTCAAATACCTACTTGTGATGATTACGTTTACCATTTGATTTATTACTCGCGATTTATTCATGGTTTGTGGAAACAATTTGAGATGATTGAATGCCTTAAAACATGTCCATCTTTGTTTCGAATATTTGACGAGGCGTTGGTGAGTAAATTAGCTTGTTTTCATGGTAATCTGAATCTGTCCATTCGCATGCGTTATACTTGTTTTGTTATGCTTATGTTTGGACTACAAGTTCTACTTTCAATGTGGTTGACTTATCTCCATTTGATTTTTCAGATTCGAGGACGAATCTCTTTGAGGAAGGGGGAATGATACGAGTCACAAAGGCCTTAGATGCGTATACGAAGGAAAAAGAAAATCAAGATTCACTTTCTTGTTTTCATGAAAATCAAGAAACCGAATCTTGGTCCAATTTTGCTGTTTTGAGCGATTTTAAGAATCAAGAAAATCAAGATTTCAAATCTTGGAAATCTTGGTCCAAGAAACCGAATGTTACAACTAAGGTGCATTGGATCTCAGTTATGAGCATTAACAAGCCAATTTTGGGAGAGAACGGATTACAAGCCCAAGTTCTTGAAGACACGGCCCAATAAGATGTTCCAAGCCCAATCTTGAAATTTAAATCAGACTTAGTTGAAAATCAGGCCAAATTGTCAAAGTGGCCCAATTTGTAAAATTTTAATTCTTTAAATACTTAGTTTTAATTTTTAGACTTTATAAATAAATTTCTATGTAAAAATTCAGCCCAAAGAGGCCCATTAAAGGCCTTGGAAAAAATTCCCTTGAAAGTAAAAAAAATAGGTTTTCTTTTTTAGTTTTCCTATTAGGACTAGGAAAATAGTTAGAAGGCCTATATGTATGGCTTGGCCAGCCACCCTTATACACATTATACTTCTCAAATATATTAAAAATTTCAGATTTGTTTAAGTGCAGAATTCTCCTTGAGTTTTTCTCCAAGAATTCTCTCTTGAGTTTTCTTTAGAAGTTGTTTTAACAATCTTTTGATGGTGGGAGCCATCTTCAGCCTTCTTCTTGCCATTGATATTCCTTTGGAGGGGAGATTAGAGCTGTTTGAAGGGAGTTGTGATATCTTTTGGGATTTCAAGGCTTCTTAGGACTTATCTTTTAATTTTCTGCTGTCAATTTCTTTCTTTTTAATTCTGCTTGTGTTGATTTTATTTATTCACTTTGTTTGCTGTTCTTGTTGCGTTTCAGCCTTTCCAAAACTCCAAGATCTGATTCGGCACTTCCTTGGACATAAAGAAATGTTTTTGATTTCACAAAAACCCCTCTTTTCTTGCCGTCCAATCCCTAGAATTAGTTTCAATTGATTTCGTAATATGTTTTAATTTATTTGCTGTTTTGTGTTCTTTGATAGATTCGGCTAATTGGAAGTTAATCTTGGGGCTTAATTTCGTGTTCTTGGCTTCCAAGAACATCTATTCATAAGTGTTTTGATTCTTGTCTGTTCTTTATTGATTTGGGGATTTTTAGTTTCCAGATCTAATTGATTCTAATTAAGCTTTGCTGTTTCATTTCAGATCCAAACGTTTCTAGTTTTCGTGGGAGTTTCCCGTGACTTGACAACTCGATCTTGGTCCGCGCGCAACCCTCTATCAAGGTGTGTTACTTAAACCAAACAACATCACAAGAAATTCATAGTGTCCATACCTAGTTCTAAATGCAGTTTTCAGTACATCTGAATCTTTCACTTGTAGCTGATAGTAGCTGTGACACCCCTAAAGTGACCCTAGTCGGAAAGTGGTTTCGGGACCACGAAACCGAGTCACAAAAATAATTAGATGTTATATTCTGTGCTTATTGTATGTGGAATTTGTATGTGTGAATATTTCGTGCCTTGATTTTTATCAAGGCGGTGTTAATTTATAAGAAAGGACCCATGTGATAAGACTTGAAAATGTGATAGGTGAAATTTAAAGTGGCCAAATAATGCATGAGTTATTGACATGAGGGACTTGCATGTCAAATGGACCACTTTTAATTAGTGGCCGGCCATAATGATAATTGATAGATATTATATGCATTTTTATTATAGCATGATAATAGTTAATGGCTTTATATTATGGAAGAAAGAATAATTAAAAGAAGGAAAGAGTGATAGAAACAAGGTATGTCCATCTTTCTTTTCCCCATTGCCGTGACTAGTGAAAGAAAAAAAAAAGGGGAGAAGAAGAAGCCAAGGCATTCGGCCATGGTTAGTTCATAAATCAAAGGTATGTTAATGTGATTTTTATGTAATTGTTCATGAATTTAAACCATAGTGCATGTGTGAAAATTTGATGTTTTAAATTAGACTTATGAAGGTGAATTTCATGTGATTGACTTAGTTGAGAACCTAAGAAAATAGGATAGGGGAATATGTAAGGATCAAATGATAACAAAGTGAGGAAACTTGGGTTTGCATGTCAAATCACCCAAACCTCAAGTAGTGGCCGGCCAAGCAAGGATGGTTCTTCCATTAAGTTGAATTTTTAATGATGCTTTTACTAGTAAATGATTAAAATAGATCAAAAAAAAAGGAAAAGAAAGGGGGAATAAAATAAGAAAGCAAGAGAAAGTCTTCATCTTCTTTCTTTTCTTGAAGTGCCGTGAGCTAGGGAAGGAGGGGAGACTTCATTGTTTTTGGGTTCTAGCCGTACCTAAAGAAAGAAAAGAAGAAATTGAAGTTAAGGCATTTGGTCACCTTTAAGTGGATTAAGGTATGTTAATGCTCTATCATTGAAAATCTTTGTATATTTGGAGTGGCCATCAAGTATAGAAGCTAGCTCATGGCAAATGTTTTTTTTTTTGTAAAGTTAAGAAGATGACATTCGGCCATGGATGGTTGTATTTCTTTGATGTCGTTTTTGATGCTTTAGGGTATTGAGGGTTGATTATAGATGAGGTGAGTTTCTTGATTTAAAATTTGATGGATGTTAAGCTAGTTAGGCAACCAAAGGTTCAATATTTTTGTTATGTGGTTATATGTGCATTTCGGCCATGGTCTTTGGTTGAATTTGAGATTTGTAATGTGATTTTCCTAAATTGTCTATGAATTTTTGGTTGTTGATTTCATGGTAATGGTATATTGAATCCATGACTTGAATCCATGAAAATTTAGTAAGGTTGCATTCGGCAACTTGCTTGGAATTAAGAAATGATGTCTAAGCTTAGGTGATTTCGATGATGATATAAATATATTCATAAGTATATTTAGTTGATTCGGCTTTGGTATTTGCATAGATAAAATATGTGTGAAGTTAGTTGTTGTGTTTGGTTAAGGTACTATAAATAGCTTATGATTAATTCATCTTTGGTAAGTTTCATGTATGATATGCTATGGCTTTGAGAATGCATTTTATAAATTAGTTCGAAAAGGAGTGAAATAACAATTATATGTTTGACTATGTATTGGATATTTTGGTTTGGTTTGTCAATGCAATGTATGCGCTTAGGTTATGCTTAAATGGTTAGTGGAAGTAAATGATGTAATGTCAACCATAATTTTATATGTTAACAAATATTATGCTATTTGTTATGATTGGTATGAGTTAAAATGCGGATGTGTATAGATAAGCAAAAGGATATGTTTAGTATTTAGTTAAAGTAACGAAATTGTACTAAAGAGAGTATTAATGCATGTTTGGTACTTGAGATGATTGAGGTGGTGATCTCGAAGCTAAATGTTATAAGGAATAAGTGTATTTCTTGCTAACCGAATTATAATATAATCGAATGTGGTTTTACACAATAGTGATGTGATAAGTTTAAATTTGGTTCATTAGCTCAAGAACTCAAGGAAACAAAGTCGGATCGTGGAAAAAGGGAAATTGGTCGAATAGTCGGAATTGACGTACATTAGCGATCGAGGTAAGCTTTAAGTATTAAAGCCTATAATGTGATTGAGTATGATATGTTAAGCACATATTAAAAGAATCATAACTCTATTGTAAATCTTTATGCATATAGCCTAATGGTTATTATGAAGTATAGGTAAGTTATTGATATGATATGTTGCCAAATGGATATGATATTATGAAGTGTTGAAAGGATATGTCAGAAGAGTAAAATTGTGATAAACCTGCTCAGGACAGCAGCAGTAACATGAATTTAGAAAATCCCCATAAATTCATGGATTTGAATTAGAGGCTGAATGAGACATGAAATTAAAGCTTAATGAGTCTAGTTTCTTATAAAAGAAACCGTGCAAGCAAAGGAATTTCTGATAATAAGAAATTTGATTCGTAGTGAAGAGTGGTCAGATTAGTCAAGCAGTGAAACAGGGGAAACTTTAAGAAAAATCTGGTATTGATTGGCCAAACCTAAAATTCTGGAAATTTTATGGATGGAAGACATGCGAGTCTATATTCAGGAAAAATTTACGGAAAGTGATTTGGAGTTTTGTAGCTCCAGTTATAAATAATTTAGTGACTATTGCTCAGGAAAAACAGCTTGTGCTGAATTTGAGATTGTGTTGTAAACCTTGATAAACTTGTTTTAGTTGCTTATAAGCTATTGATTAAACCCATATGTGAATTCTAAATTGTGATAAGGCCTAATGGCCGATGTGATGAATGTGAAAGTGTATATATGTGATAAGGCCTAATGGCCGATGTGATGAATGTGAAAGTGTATATATATGTGATAAGGCTTAATGGCCGATGTGATGAATGTGAAAGTGTATATGTGCGATAAGGCCTAATAGCCGATGTGATGAATGTGAAAGTGTATATATATGTGATAAGGCTTAATGGCCAATGTGATGAATGTGAAAGTGTATATGCGTGATAAGGCTTAATGGCCGATGTGATGAATGTGAAAGTGTATATATGTGACAGGGCCGAGTGGCCAATGTGATGGATGTGAAAGTGCATAAATGTGATAAGTCCCGAAGGGCATTTGTGTCAGTACTATATCCGGGTTAAAACCCCGCAGGCTTTAT
Organism: Gossypium hirsutum; assembly: GCF_007990345.1. Lineage (NCBI taxonomy): Eukaryota > Viridiplantae > Streptophyta > Magnoliopsida > Malvales > Malvaceae > Gossypium > Gossypium hirsutum. Next base: position 34,617,512 of record NC_053437.1, read on the forward strand.
GCGAGAATATTATCACTGATTAATGTCCTTAAGCTTCGTGCTTGTACTATATCGAGCTCTAAAGACCCGATGACTACGTGTGGGGATTTTGTCCGGGTAAGACCCAATAACTTCGTGTGGAGATTATGTCCGGGTAAGACTTCGTAATAAGAATTGCTTATAAATATATTCAATGCGAAAGGTTAAACAGGTATGTACTCCAAGTTTATATGTGAGCTTGATTTGCACTAAATCATAAGGTAGTTATGTGATGCATACGAGAGCAATCTATGAGACTATTCCTATGATTATGTGACATCGGATCAGTGTGAGAGGTGATGTGAAATCATACGATATATCTATGTCACATGAGCTCACTTTTATGTGAAAGTTTATCTGCCTATTGTATATGATGAGATGTGCAGATTCGGTAAAGGGATGGTATGCCCGAAGGAAGAGTGAAATAAAAATACGAACAACTATGTTATAATTTGATTGTTATCTGTTGACACTGTTTAAAACTTACTAAGCATTGTAATGCTTACTCCGTTTACTCTGTTTCCTCTGTTTTATAGATCTCATTGCGAAGCTACAGGCTCGGGGATCGTCAGCAACTAGTCACACTATCACTATCCACTGTTTGGTACTGCTATGTTTCGGATTGTCTTATGGCATGTATAAAATAGACTAGTGGCGGAAGAATATTTTGGTTAATGTATATAGCCATGCGAAAATGGCTTATATATGTTCGAGCATAATGTTATAATCATTTGGTATGGAATGGTTAATCGCTATCATGATTTGTGCTATTTATGCAAAAAGGGCTAGTTGAATCATGGAAACTATGAAATAGGTAAAGTCTACCTTAAAGGCAGATGCTGGCAGCAGCAGTGATGTAGATTTGAAAAATCACTAAAAATAGTAGGATTAGAATTAAATAGTGAATAAATTATGTAAACGAAACTTGATGAATCTATTTTCATAGGAAAGTAACGAAATGATCATATGGACAGTATGTTAAGAGATATTCAGGTTCTCGTGAGACAGGGTCAGAACGGTTTCTGGATTCCCTGTTCCGACTTTTGAAATTCATTATAAATTAACCAGAGATAATTAGGAGTCATTTCATATATGTCTGGATTCCTCTCTGAGTCTAGTTTCTATAGAAACAAACGGCATCAGTATTGAAGCCCTGTGCAGGGAGATATCCAAGTCGTAATGCGCAAAGGTCAGTGTAGTCGATCCCTGTAACATGGGAGACTTTGACTAATAAACTGTACTAATTGGCCTGACCAAAAATTCTAGAAAAAAATATGTAGATGGGCATATGAGTCTAGTTTCAGGGAAAAATTACGAAACTGATTTTCGAGTTGTGAAACTCAAGATATGATTTTTAAGGTGACAGTGTCGCAGTTAGCCAACTACCTGGAAAATTTTAAAATGGACTGCGATAGTAAGCGAATTTAGTTTGTGAACCCCTCGTGTCCGACTCCGGTAACGGTCTCGGGTACGGGGTGTTACAATTTTATTGGTATCAGAGCTACGGTTTAGTCGATTCTAGGACTAACGTAGCACGCGTGAGTCTATTTATACATGCCATAAAGTGATAAAATGATAGTGTGATGATTTTTGACTATTAAAATGTGTTTGCTGTATTGCAATGAATCTTGATCCCGATCGAGCTGTAGCAAGCTTTTGACTTTGAGAATTTGCGATATAACTTCACTTAGATATGCTTAAATTATTAAGTTGGTCAGGTACGTATCATGTACTCGTATTTGAATTTCGATTTGGATTGAATTATAAGGGTATAAGTGATGTAGTTTTGAAAGAGTGTTATGACTATAAATGTGATTTTTGTATGTGGCTATGGAACTGGAAGTTGAATGGTCGATAAGCATGTTGTGTTTGTATTCAAGTAATGTAAATGATATACTAATGTGTATTGCTATATGTGTATATGTATGTAGAGACGAAATTGTCGAATGTAAAAAGGCAGTGAAGCGTATAGAGTGGTTGGTTTTCAGCAATAAGTGTTCACGGTTGCGAGATTGGCACTAAGTGTGCGGGTAATCAGTGTTCACGGTTGCGAGATTGGCACTAAGTGTGCGGGCAATAAGTGTTCACGGTTGCGAGATTGGCACTAAGTGTGCGGGCAATAAGTATTCACGGTTGTGAGATTGGCACGAAGTGTGCGGGCTTGAAATGCATGGCACTAAGTGTGCGAGTTTAAAGTACATGGCACTAAGTGTGCGTGGTTGATTATTAAGCACTATGTGTGCGAATTGTATATCCGGGTTAAGACCCGAAGGCATTTGTGCGAATTGATATATCCGGGTTAAGACCCGAAGGCATTTGTGCGAATTGATATATCCGGGTTAAGACCCGAAGGCATTTGTGCGAATTGATATATCCGGGTTAAGACCCGAAGACATTTGTGCGAATTGATATATCCGGGTTAAGACCCGAAGGCATTTGTGCGAATTGATATATCCGGGCTAAGACCTGAAGGCATTTGTGCGAATTGATATATCCGGGATAAGACCCGAAGGCATTTGTGCGAATTGATATATCCGGGCTAAGACCTGAAGGCATTTGTGCGAATTGATATATCCGGGATAAGACCCGAAGTCATTTGTGCGAATTGATATATCCGGGCTAAGACCCGAAGGCATTTGTGCGAATTGCATTTGTACGAATTGATATATCCGGGCTAAGACCCGAAGGCAATTGTGCAAGTTGATACATCCGGGCTAAGACCCGAGGCATTCGTGCGAGTTGCTATACCCGGGTTAAGACCCGAAGGCAATTGAGCTTGTGGTTATATCCGGGCTAAATTCCGAAGAGCATTCGTGCTAGTGAGGTATCTGGACTAAGTTCCGAAGAGCATTCGTGCTGGTGTTATATCCGGGCTAGGTCCCGAAGAGCAATCATGCTGGTGACATGTATTCGGGCCTTCGTGCCTAGTAGGCTTCGTGCCGGTAATTTGAGCAAAGTTTAAGTATTCATTACTATACGAATTCAAATTTAAATGAGATGATATGTTTAAAAGTGTACATACATGATGTTTATAGACTTGGTTAAGTCATATCAATGTGTATTAACGAATGAATAAGAGCACTATGTATGTGAATGATTAGAGGCACTGTGTGTGTGCGAATTCCTTTAACCAAGCACTATGAGTGCGAGATCGGTTAGTGGGCACTAAGTGTGTGAAGTGGAATTCATGTAAGACCTCGTTTGGGACGAAGGCATTGATTTGAGATAGTGTGTAAGACCATGTCTGGGACATGGCATCGGCTCGATATGTGAGAATATGTAAGACCATATCTAGGATATGGCATTGTAAGAGCTATATGTGCTATTGCTGAATGGACACTATTTTGTTAATCTTGTTCAAGAAATTATTTTGGTTAAGTTTCGACATTCGAAAGTTTGAAAGAATTTTTGATGAATGTTGATAATTTTGGATATACGAGTTATGCGCTAGAATAAATCTCATGCCAGTGTATTATATTAGGCTTTATGCCTATTCGACTGTATACGGGTAACGTTAACTATGATTGAATGTGCTAAATGAACTAAATGTTCAGGTACGTGGAAGTTGACTTTTCTTTTGGAAATGAGTTTAGTTGAATATTGAGACGTGATAAAGTTATAAAGGATAATTATTGGGATGTTTGAGTATATGCGTACTTTCGGCTAGGTTGCAGCTTATTCATGAATGAATATGTGGGTTGACGATGTGAATTATACATGTTAATATGTGCCTAATATGTGTTTGAAATGCATTTGTGAATTAAATTAAGTGATTATTGCTTATGAAATCAAGAAAATGAGATATATGTGCATACTTGTAGAAATGTTTATGTATTTGTTTTAAGATAAGAAAATGATTCTATAGATCGATGCGAAATCAGTAATGAATTACAATTGCTATCGATGAGCTAATGTTTTATGGATATAATTCAATAAGAGGACGTTATCCAATTTTCGAGGACGAAAATCCCTAAAGGGGGGAGAGTTGTGACACCCCTAAAGTGACCCTAGTCGGAAAGTGGTTTCGGGACCACGAAACTGAGTCACAAAAATAATTAGATGTTATATTCTGTGCTTATTGTATGTGGAATTTGTATGTGTGAATATTTCGTGCCTTGATTTTTATCAAGGCGGTGTTAATTTATAAGAAAGGACCCATGTGATAAGACTTGAAAATGTGATAGGTGAAATTTAAAGTGGCCAAATAATGCATGAGTTATTGACATGAGGGACTTGCATGTCAAATGGACCACTTTTAATTAGTGGCCGGCCATAATGATAGTTGATAGATATTATATGCATTTTTATTATAGCATGATAATAGTTAATGGCTTTATATTATGGAAGAAAGAATAATTAAAAGAAGGAAAGAGTGATAGAAACAAGGTATGTCCATCTTTCTTTTCCCCATTGCCGTAACTAGTGAAAGAAAAAAAAAAGGGAGAAGAAGAAGCCAAGGCATTCGGCCATGGTTAGTTCATAAATCAAAGGTATGTTAATGTGATTTTTATGTAATTGTTCATGAATTTAAACCATAGTGCATGTGTGAAAATTTGATGTTTAAAATTAGACTTATGAAGGTGAATTTCATGTGATTGACTTAGTTGAGAACCTAAGAAAATAGGATAGGGGAATATGTAAGGATCAAATGATAACAAAGTGAGGAAACTTGGGTTTGCATGTCAAATCACCCAAACCTCAAGTAGTGGCCGGCCAAGCAAGGATGGTTCTTCCATTAAGTTGAATTTTTAATGATGCTTTTACTAGTAAATGATTAAAATAGATCAAAAAAAAAAGGAAAAGAAAGGGGGAATAAAATAAGAAAGCAAGAGAAAGTCTTCATCTTCTTTCTTTTCTTGAAGTGCCGTGAGCTAGGGAAGGAGGGGAGACTTCATTGTTTTTGGGTTCTAGCCGTACCTAAAGAAAGAAAAGAAGAAATTGAAGTTAAGGCATTTGGTCACCTTTAAGTGGATTAAGGTATGTTAATGCTCTATCATTGAAAATCTTTGTATATTTGGAGTGGCCATCAAGTATAGAAGCTAGCTCATGGCAAATGTTTTTTTTTGTAAAGTTAAGAAGATGACATTCGGCCATGGATGGTTGTATTTCTTTGATGTCGTTTTTGATGCTTTAGGGTATTGAGGGTTGATTATAGATGAGGTGAGTTTCTTGATTTAAAATTTGATGGATGTTAAGCTAGTTAGGCAACCAAAGGTTCAATATTTTTGTTATGTGGTTATATGTGCATTTCGGCCATGGTCTTTGGTTGAATTTGAGATTTGTAATGTGATTTTCCTAAATTGTCTATGAATTTTTGGTTGTTGATTTCATGGTAATGGTATATTGAATCCATGACTTGAATCCATGAAAATTTAGTAAGGTTGCATTCGGCAACTTGCTTGGAATTAAGAAATGATGTCTAAGCTTAGGTGATTTCGATGATGATATAAATATATTCATAAGTATATTTAGTTGATTCGGCTTTGGTATTTGCATAGATAAAATATGTGTGAAGTTAGTTGTTGTGTTTGGTTAAGGTACTATAAATAGCTTATGATTAATTCATCTTTGGTAAGTTTCATGTATGATATGCTATGGCTTTGAGAATGCATTTTATAAATTAGTTCGAAAAGGAGTGAAATAACAATTATATGTTTGACTATGTATTGGATATTTTGGTTTGGTTTGTCAATGCAATGTATGCGCTTAGGTTATGCTTAAATGGTTAGTGGAAGTAAATGATGTAATGTCAACCATAATTTTATATGTTAACAAATATTATGCTATTTGTTATGATTGGTATGAGTTAAAATGCGGATGTGTATAGATAAGCAAAAGGATATGTTTAGTATTTAGTTAAAGTAACGAAATTGTACTAAAGAGAGTATTAATGCATGTTTGGTACTTGAGATGATTGAGGTGGTGATCTCGAAGCTAAATGTTATAAGGAATAAGTGTATTTCTTGCTAACCGAATTATAATATAATCGAATGTGGTTTTACACAATAGTGATGTGATAAGTTTAAATTTGGTTCATTAGCTCAAGAACTCAAGGAAACAAAGTCGGATCGTGGAAAAAGGGAAATTGGTCGAATAGTCGGAATTGACGTACATTAGCGATCGAGGTAAGCTTTAAGTATTAAAGCCTATAATGTGATTGAGTATGATATGTTAAGCACATATTAAAAGAATCATAACTCTATTGTAAATCTTTATGCATATAGCCTAATGGTTATTATGAAGTATAGGTAAGTTATTGATATGATATGTTGCCAAATGGATATGATATTATGAAGTGTTGAAAGGATATGTCAGAAGAGTAAAATTGTGATAAACCTGCTCAGGACAGCAGCAGTAACATGAATTTAGAAAATCCCCATAAATTCATGGATTTGAATTAGAGGCTGAATGAGACATGAAATTAAAGCTTAATGAGTCTAGTTTCTTATAAAAGAAACCGTGCAAGCAAAGGAATTTCTGATAATAAGAAATTTGATTCGTAGTGAAGAGTGGTCAGATTAGTCAAGCAGTGAAACAGGGGAAAATTTAAGAAAAATCTGGTATTGATTGGCCAAACCTAAAATTCTGGAAATTTTATGGATGGAAGACATACGAGTCTATATTCAGGAAAAATTTACGGAAAGTGATTTGGAGTTTTGTAGCTCCAGTTATAAATAATTTAGTGACTATTGCTCAGGAAAAACAGCTTGTGCTGAATTTGAGATTGTGTTGTAAACCTTGATAAACTTGTTTTAGTTGCTTATAAGCTATTGATTAAACCCATATGTGAATTCTAAATTGTGATAAGGCCTAATGGCCGATGTGATGAATGTGAAAGTGTATATATGTGATAAGGCCTAATGGCCGATGTGATGAATGTGAAAGTGTATATATATGTGATAAGGCTTAATGGCCGATGTGATGAATGTGAAAGTGTATATGTGCGATAAGGCCTAATAGCCGATGTGATGAATGTGAAAGTGTATATATATGTGATAAGGCTTAATGGCCAATGTGATGAATGTGAAAGTGTATATGCGTGATAAGGCTTAATGGCCGATGTGATGAATGTGAAAGTGTATATATGTGACAGGGCCGAGTGGCCAATGTGATGGATGTGAAAGTGCATAAATGTGATAAGTCCCGAAGGGCATTTGTGTCAGTACTATATCCGGGTTAAAACCCCGCAGGCTTTATGCGAGAATATTATCACTGATTAATGTCCTTAAGCTTCGTGCTTGTACTATATCGAGCTCTAAAGACCCGATGACTACGTGTGGGGATTTTGTCCGGGTAAGACCCGATAACTTCGTGTGGAGATTATGTCCGGGTAAGACTTCGTAATAAGAATTGCTTATAAATATATTCAATGCGAAAGGTTAAACAGGTATGTACTCCAAGTTTATATGTGAGCTTGATTTGCACTAAATCATAAGGTAGTTATGTGATGCATACGAGAGCAATCTATGAGACTATTCCAAAGATTATGTGACATCGGATCAGTGTGAGAGGTGATGTGAAATCATACGATATATCTATGTCACATGAGCTCACTTTTATGTGAAAGTTTATCTGCCTATTGTATATGATGAGATGTGCAGATTCGGTAAAGGGATGGTATGCCCGAAGGAAGAGTGAAATAAAAATACGAACAACTATGTTATAATTTGATTGTTATCTGTTGACAGTGCTTAAAACTTACTAAGCATTGTAATGCTTACTCTGTTTACTCTGTTTCCTCTATTTTATAGATCTCATTGCAAAGCTACAGGCTCGGGGATCGTCAGCAACTAGTCACACTATCACTATCCACTGTTTGGTACTGCTATGTTTCGGATTGTCTTATGGCATGTATAAAATAGACTAGTGGCGGAAGAATATTTTGGTTAATGTATATAGCCATGCGAAAATGGCTTATATATGTTCGAGCATAATGTTATAATCATTTGGTATGGAATGGTTAATCGCTATCATGATTTGTGCTATTTATGCAAAAAGGGCTAGTTGAATCATGGAAACTATGAAATAGGTAAAGTCTACCTTAAAGGCAGATGCTGGCAGCAGCAGTGATGTAGATTTGAAAAATCACTAAAAATAGTAGGATTGGAATTAAATAGTTAATAAATTATGTAAACGAAACTTGATGTATCTATTTTCATAGGAAAGTAACGAAATGATCATATGGACAGTATGTTAAGAGATATTCAGGTTCTCGTGGGACAGGGTCAGAACAGTTTCTGGATTCCCTGTTCCAACTTTGGAAATTCATTATAAATTAACCAGAGATAATTAGGAGTTATGCCATATATGTCTGGATTCCTCTCTGAGTCTAGTTTCTATAGAAACAAACGGCATCAGTATTGAAGCCCTGTGCAGGGAGATATCCAAGTCGTAATGCGCAAAGGTCAGTGTAGTCGATCCCTGTAACATGGGAGACTTTGACTAATAAACTGTACTAATTGGCCTGACCAAAAATTCTAGAAAAAAATATGTAGATGGGAATATGAGTCTAGTTTCAGGGAAAAATTACGAAACTGATTTTCGAGTTGTGAAACTCAAGATATGATTTTTAAGCTGACAGTGTCGCAGTTAGCCAACTGCCTGGAAAATTTTAAAATGGACTGCGATAGTAAGCGAATTTAGTCTGTGAACCCCTCGTGTCCGACTCCGGTAACGGTCTCGGGTACGGGGTGTTACAGTAGCCAGAACAAAGAGCAATCTTTGAGAATGTGGCATCTTTCAGTTGATCAAACAAGTCATCAATTCGAGGCAGTGGACATTTATTCTTTATAGTAACCTTATTGAGCTGACGGTAATCAACACATAATCTCATTGATCCATCTTTTTTCTTAACAAATAGGACCGGTGAACTCCAAGGTGAAAAACTAGGTCGAGCAAAACCTCTATCTATCAACTCTTGCAACTGTGCTTTCAACTCTTTTAACTCGGTAGGATCCATCCTGTAAAGTGCTATCGATATTGGTGATGTTCTTGGTACTAGTTCTATAGCAAACTCCACCTCTCTGACCGGCGGTAATCCAGGTAACTCCTCTAGAAACACATTGGGACACTCACAAACCACTGGCACTGATTTAAGCTTTGATTCAAACACTTTAGTATCCAGTACATAAGCAAGATAAGCATTACAACCTTTTCTCACACATTTCTATGCCGACATAGCTAATATAACAATAGGCAACCCACTCGGATTATCTGATTCAATATGAAGCATCTCACCATTCTGACATTTTAATACGATAAACTTTCGTCTACAGTTTACAACAGTATCATGCAGAGTTAGCCAATCCATACCTAGAATCACATCAAATTCATCAAATAGAAACACCATTAAATCAGTCAAAAAATTGTAACCCCGAGTCATCAAAAGACAATTCTTGAAAACTTTATCAACTAGCACATACCGACATAATGGGTTCGTTACTCTAACCACAAATTTAGTGGACTCAACAGGTAAATTTTTACTAGATACTAAATTCATGCATATGAATGGGTTGATCACGGATCAATCAAAGCAGTAACATCAGTTTCATAAATAGAGAAAGTACCAGTAATAACATCTAGCGCAGAAGCATCTTTGCGTGCACGAATAGCATAAGCCCTAGCTGGTGCACGTGCCTCGTATCTCACAGTAAATTTTTTCGTCACACCCTAGCTATAACTCACATTTTCAAGATTACGAGGTGGTCTACCTCTCGCAGCAGTATTACCCGATCTCGTAGTTTGAACTTTCTCTTTCTCGAATTTCTTTGGGCAATCTCTAAGATAGTGGTCTAAGGAACCATACCTAAAACACGCTCTGCTCTTCACTCGACACTCACCATAACGTGGTCTGTTACAGTGCTTACACTTGGGTCTGGCATATCTGGACTACCCACACTCGCTACAAATGTAGCTTGAGGTTTAAGACAATAGCGTTGGATACCTCTGTCTCTACTAGAATATCCCACAGAAGCAGTAGAACGGTTGTGATGTTCTTTTGATTTCTTTGATACCGACTGATAAGAATTTCCAATCGATCTCTTTCTTGAGTTCTAGCTTCAAATCAGCACATCTTTTCCCTTTACTCTGTTCTTTGGCCTTATGTGGTGGTCATCCAGTACAACGAACGCTTTTAACTCAAGAATTCTAGCCAAAAGCTTAATGTCCTCATTTAACCCTTCTTCAAATCTTTTACACATAGAAGTCTCAGTCGAAATACACTCTAAGGCATATTTGCTCAATCTGAAAAGTTCCTGGTCGTACCCTAAAACAATCATACGACCATGTTTAAGCTTCAGAAATTCCTTACGTTTCTGATCTAGAAACCTCTGGCTGATGTATTTCTTTCGAAACTCAGCTTGGAAGAATTCCCAAGTAATCTTCTCTATCGGCATAATATAAATTAATGTGTTCCACCACTGATAAGTAGAATCTTTCAATAACGACACAACACATTTAACACATTCAGTCGGTGAATAGGATAGCTCATGAAAAACCCTGATTGTATTCTCTAACCAGAACTCAGCTCTCTCGGGATCATCCTCAGTAGTAGCTCAGAATTCTTCAACCCCGTACTTATGTATCTTAACAACAAGAGGTTTACTAACTTAAATTGGTTCCATACCTTGACGAATAACAGGAACTAGTTGGGGAACATGAGGGGGTGGAGGTTGTTGAGCAACTGGGTTCATCCGTACGAACACGGTGAACCATTCATTCATCATTTGGAAGAAGGCTTCCTTAGCCTCTCCTCCCCAGCCCTCAGACACGAGCCTCAAACCAGTAGAAGCTGCTCCATGAATGAAGGCTTGAGCATTGCTCTCTACTTCAACGGAATCAGCTCGGTTGGATGTAATTGCTATATGAAAACTTGTTTCAAACAGTCAGGAGATATCACCCTATCACATGTTATATAATGGCATGTATAGCTAGACTCATATACGCTACGTTTAGTCTAAGAATCAACTAAACTGTAGCTCTAATACCAATAAATGTAATACCCCTAACTGGTATCTGTCGCCGGAATAGGGTTACAAAGCATAATCAGAGTTTACAGATCAAACAGACAAAAATTCTGAACATTTCATATCATATCAATATTCATATCAAAATTAAAAAAATCATACATACTGTCCCTTATACAAGCCCTCGAGCCCCTAAATATACATTAGAAACAAGTCAGGACTAAATCGAAAACTCAGAGAATTTTTCGAAAAATATTAAAAAATTTCAAAGCTGCAGGGGTTACACAGCCATGTCACCAGGCCGTGTGGGCATTCAAAATGGGGACACATGGTCGTGTCCCAGCCCATGCCCATGCCCGTGTAACTCAACCACTTGGTCGCACGGCCAAGACACATGCCCATGTTCTAGGTCGTGTAATAGCTTGACTTGCAACCCTTTGAAAACTATAGGAGACACACAGCCGTATCACCTAGCCATGTGTCACACACGGCTGAGACACACGCCCATGTCTTTGCCTGTGTGGAAAAAAATAGGCCATTTTACAAGCCATATTTCTCACCCAAATTGGCATGAACCTACACTCAACATTGTATATATAAGCAATCCTTAATAAGGTACCAAAACCATGCATTTTCTAGCCTTATACAAATGGTATGATCACATACAACCAATATGCTCTTAGGCATCTCAAATGAAAATTTATAAACATGACTAACCATGTGTTCAATATAACCAATTGGTCAACTAACATAGATGCATATTTGCACCAAAACTTACCATGTAGCTCAATCATCAAAACATACCAAAATGTACTATATATGACATACAAAAACTAGCTCCAAATGGTCATATAATTCATATATAACTTGTGCACTAAAAACACCAAATAAGTCATTCAAACAAGTACCAATTCACAACCATTCAAGGCTAACACAAAATGCATATTCAAACCATCATTTTACCTTCCATCATTCTACTAATCAAGCCATACCTCAACCATATAAGGCAACTTATATACACATCAAAATATACCATTTCACCAACACAAGGCCAAGATGCAAACCAACCAAATGGTCATTCCCAAAACCAAAACACATAGGCTAACATTAGCTAAAATAACCTATACCTGCCATTAAAATCAAAATTAAACAACCGAATGTACCAAAAGAGTTGATGGATAGTGTGATATAACTCCGACAAACTTCTAACCTAAACGAGCTTCCAATTCACTATAAACACAGAAAAATACACAGAGTAAGCGTTTAAGCTTAGTAAGTTCGTATAACATAGAATTTAGCTTACCATTTATTGACATATCAGGTAAGTAATCAAAGCATATCCCAATATATATTGGCCAAATGCCTAAGCACATATACATCAACCATGTCAGTCATGTAAACGCATATATAAACCAAATCATGGATGAGGTCAACAATTAATCAAATTCCATATACATGTATCATCCATTTTGTATACCTATATACCAAGTAAAGTTATTTTCCATGTAATTCATATCTATACCTGTAATAGTTTGTATCGAAATCATGTCATATCATATCAGAACATTTCCCGTTGAACCATTTAGAATATTATTGGATACTCGGGATAGCTCACACATAGTATGCTAAACTGTAATTCGTCAATTTATGTCCATGTATGCTCTTATGAGCTATGAATCAGTAAGCTTATATGAGCTGAGAATCGGTAAGCTCTCACGAGCTAAAATCGTTAAGCTCATACGAGCTAAGAATCAATAATCCCTAATGATATCTCATTCGTATCCTACAAATTCCTAAGGTTTAAATGGGGCTCAATAATTGCCGTACGTCGTCAGATATGCGATCAATAGTTATACATGTCAATTATACAAATCTCATACATATAATTCAATTAAAACATATAAACACTCAATTTAATTACACGAACTTACCACGACGAGTATATGTAGATACGAAGGCGATTAATCTAAGACTTTCTCTTTGCCCCGGTCTACCTCCGTACAAGGTCTAACTAGATGTATACGGATAAATTTAACCCAATTCAATATATTTCACATTCACTTTTGTCCAACACATTTATTTGAAAAAATTACCATTTTGCCCCTATACTTTTAGTTCTTTGCTATTAGTCCCTAGTTCATAAAAATGAAAATTTACACAATTTCACCGTAACCCACTATGTCCAAATATCAAATAGATCCTTAGCATGCTCTATAATTCAATTATTTCATAATTTCACCATGTAATATATTCTATTTTTTAATTTAGTCCCTATTTGACAATTTGACTAACAATTCCTTTACAAAAATTGTTTATCTAACAACAACCATTCATTTTCTATCACCAAACTTCAAAACTCAATCATGTGCATCAATGGTAAAGCCCTAATAGTTTAAAATTTTAACAAATTAGTCCCCGGGCTAGCTAGATTAAGCTACAATGATCACGGAAACATGGAAATCATTAAAAAGGACAAATTACGTACCTAATTGGGCAAAATAAGCTTGTCCAAACCTAGGTTCGAGAAAAATGGTTTCTTCTCCATGATATTCGATTGAGAATGATGAAATAAAAGATAATACTAATTTTGTTTTATTTTAATTATCATTTATTTACTTAATTACCTAATTAAGCTTTATAAACTTTAACAATTACACAAAATGCCAAGTCATTATCATCCACTAACATAATAATGGTCTAATTACCATATAAGGACCTCCAGTTTAAAGTCCCATAGCTATTTAATACCTTTAGCTATTAGAACTCAACTTTTACACTTTATGCAATTTAGTCTTTTTTATCAAATTGAGCATGTAAATGATAAAATTTCTTAACATAACTTTTATACGGCAATTTTATCATGATGTAGGCAATAAAATAATATAAAATAAATTTTTTTACGTTAGATTTGTGGTCCTAAAACCACTATTCTGATTTCACTAAAAATAGGTTGTTACATACATAGCAAAAAATGTTGCCTTAATCCAAAGCCAAGTAGCCGCATTGAAATCTAAACTTAGGATCTAACCATAAGGTGTGTTGCCTAGTGATATAGAGAACCCAAGAAATCTGGGGAAAGAGCAATGTAAAACATTAACATTAAGGAGCAGAAAGATGATAGAGCCCAACGTCGTCGAAGTTGAAGAAGAGGAAGTTGATGCTCAAGATAAAGTGGAAATTCAACCAAGTGTTGAAATCCCAGCTTCACCAGAAACAAAATCTACAAAACGTGATAAGGTAACTTTCGACCAATCAATTTTGATAAACTAACAATGTCATTAGATGTAGAATTGCTATAAAAGACGAACCAACCAGTTCAAGTTAAGAATCCTCCACCACCCTACCCTCAAAGACTTTAGAAGCAGAAGTAAGAAGTCTAGTTCAAGAAATTCCTAGATGTACTCAAGCAACTTCATATCAACATTCTGTTGGTAGAAGCTCTTGAAGGATATCCTATCTAAGAAATGAAGACTTGGAGAATTCAAGACGGTAGCCTTGATGAAGTATGAGGTGCACGTCTTCAAAATAAACTACCCCAAAGATGAAGGACCCTAGATGTTTTACCATACCTTGCAACGTTGGAGCAACTTATTTTGGTAAGGTATTATGTGATTTGGGTGCAAGCATCAACTTGATGCCCATGTCCATATTTAGAAAGTTGGGGAAAAGTGAAGTTAGACCTACTACACTTCAATTAGCAGATCGATCTTTAGCACATCCAGAAGGAAAAATTGAGGATGTATTTGTACAATTAGACAAATTTATTTTTGCTGCTGATTTTGATATTTTAGACTTTGAAGTAGATAAAAAGGTGCTAATCATCTTAGGAAGGCCTTTCCTAGCAACTGGAAGGACTTTTATTGATGTGCAAAAGGGCGAGCTTACTATGCGTGATTAGGATGATCAAGTAACTCTTAATGTTTTTCAGTCTATGTGATTCCTTGACATAGCTGATGATTGTTTTACAGTATCTAAGTTAGAGGATTTAGCTATAGAATGGGAACTCAACTCTATTAAGGACCCATTAGAACAAGTTTTGATGTCAGACCCTTCAAGTGATGAAGAGGGGGAGGAATACTTAGTTTTGCTAGAAGCTAATCAAAGGGGATTTAATCTATAATCCCGCTTTAAATATTTGGAATTAGAAAGTAGAGATTATGTTCAACTAAAATCATCAATCGAAGAGCCACCTAAATTAGAACTTAAGGTACTTCCCTCGCACTTAAAATA
This sequence comes from Gossypium hirsutum, assembly GCF_007990345.1. NCBI lineage: Eukaryota > Viridiplantae > Streptophyta > Magnoliopsida > Malvales > Malvaceae > Gossypium > Gossypium hirsutum. The sequence goes on from NC_053437.1 coordinate 34,632,724, forward strand.
TGTTTATTCTGGTAATGCTTCAACTTTTCCTGTGATTGTTTCAGTTGAGTTAACTAAAAAGCAGGAAGAGAAACTTATTTTAGTGTTGAAACAATTCAAGAAGGCTATCGGATGGATCATAGCTGATATCCGTGGTATTAGCATATCCATTTGCATGCACAAAATCATCCTAGAAGATGGCGAGAAAGGACTAATTTATGGAGAATAAAGACTAAACTTCATTATGAAGGACGTGGTAAAGAAAGAGATCATAAAATGGTTAGTTACGGGTATAATTTATCCCATCTCAGATAGTTCATGGGTAAGTCTCCACATTTTCTCATTTTATCTCCATACTCATCTAATTTTCTCCCTTTTTCTCACCACCACCTTCCCTCATTTTCTTCTTTTCTCCCATTCTCCACCACGAAAAACCCTAACACCATCCTATTGCCACACCTTTACCACCATTGCACCACCCCTACTCTCCTATTTCCTTTTTCATCATTGCGCACCACCGTGGATTCCTCTCCTCCATTTTTATTTTCTTACTCCTTCCTTTTGCGTCGAACCCCTCTAGTTTCTTTCCTTCACTCATCACCGGACCACCACTCCATCATCATCGGGCCGACGTCGTACCGTCGTCGAACCATCGCCACCGTCAGTGACTGAATTTCTTCCCTTTTCTTCCTCCTCTATTTTCATTTTCGTTCCTCATATTGACTAAACTTACACTCTCTCTTTGCTCTAATGATTCTTTTAGATTGCTCAACTCTCCAATCTCATTCCTCTTTCGATTCATTGTCTCTCCCGATTTAATCAAGTTGTAAGTGTGGGTTATTTTAATCGTAAACTTATCCTCTTGGTGATTCATCCCTTAGCCGATTGGTATACTGGTCATAGAGACAATTATATATTATTATTTATTTATTATCATATTAATATTATTCCTTTTAATCTTGGAGGACCAAACGTTAATCATATGGGAGACACCTAAGTTTGCATTGGAAATCATATTTTTGAGAGTCCAAAACCGAAGGGTAAGTGTTGGTGAGGCTATTAGTAATAGATCTATTTGTGATAAATTATTTTCAAATGGATCCTAATCAATAAACATTACTCATTTGTTAGATACATCTTTTGAGTTAGATCAAAGCAAAATCGTTAATAAGGATTGTGGAAAATTAGATGTACAATAAAATGTGTGGGATCGATTCTACTTATTATTGGTGATATAGTTATTTTTTATTTGTTAATAAATTAATTATGACCAATTGTAATCACTTTAAATAATCAAAGAGGATTTGAAAAACTCATTACAAAGAACCCAAGTAAGTGACTCTATCCAAAATACATTTTGTGAAATTCAAATATGTGATATGATGTGATTATTAAAATAATGATGTATGTGTAAATCTAGTTCTCATGCCATGTGTTGAAAGGCTTATGTGATATATTTGTTGATTCAAGCATGATTAAACATATTAAAGTGATGAATAGCGAAATGTGATTGTGTAAGCATGTCCTTGTAACGTGGTTTGTGCAAGTATACACAGTCGTTCAAGTAATACGTAAGTAAAAATAAATACTCGTTCAAGTAAAAATGATTAAACATATAGGGACTATATCTGCTAATCTCTTATTTGTAAAATTATAAATTCACAATTTGGTATAAAAATACAATAATTTGAAAGGTGATGTTTAGACTAAGTGAAATTAACTAGATGCAAAGATTAATCCCTAATGCAATTTTAATCTAAATGCAAATTATCTAACGATATGAATGAATGGCTTTAGCAACAAAAAAAATCAACATTAACTGGGCTAGGATAACTATATTAATCAATTCAATTTACCTTATCATACTTAAAAATGTTTGAAAATACTTCCATGGCAACTTGATCTTTCATGATTTTGGAAACCAAATTAAGTCCTTTCAAATATTTTACTTAGTGAAATATGCATTTAACTGACCATATTAGACTAAGGGTCTCTTAGCATTTATGCGAGGTCACGAGGACATTTACGTTTGCAACAGTTTAATCACATAAACCTAAAAACTATGCAAGATAATAGAGCTAACTAAAGTTATTATGAACCTCAACTTAGTCGGGTTTAATGATCTAAATTGAGCATTGCACTTTTCAATTATGTGTCTACTAGCCATCGCCTGGTTAGGATCGCTTAGCTAATCTGAATGCACCCAATCATGTATGATTGAAATGCATCATGATATTAATTGAAAACATGATCAACTAAGGCTTAAACATTTTAAATATGAATAAAATAAACTTATTGAATTAACATAATCATCCTAGCAAATAGGATTTAAAATACCATAATTGATGTCAAAAACAATAAACTCAAACCAAACATAATTAAAATAAATAACAAGAGGAAAGAGTGAACTCTATTCAATTCAACAGCCTTTCTGATCTATTCTGATTTATACACTCCTTTGTTCTGATCAATGCTTCTTTGCTAAGGGTTTCAGGGTGGCCAACCAAAGAATGCTTTTGGCAAAGCTTATGGTGGCTAAAGGATGGGAAGGGGTAGAGTTTGCTAAAGATGGAATTTAAATTCCTTCATTTTCTCTCACATATGGCCAACTAAAATTCAAGGAAATGGGGATAACTTAGTCTCCTAATTTTGAATTCAAGCCAAGGCTATTAATAGCGATAGGGTGGATGGTTTCAACAGCAAAGTTGTTGGGTTGATTTCTGATTATTTTCAAACTGTAAGGACCATAAATTAAATACCCCAAATCTTACTTTTGGGCAGCCATCTATTTGTGTAGAAATTGGGATTTAATTCCCGCTTATTGGATGGTTTCCTAGTCCAATAATTTAGTAGACATGTCCACCTTTTAGCACATCTTTTACTAGGTAAAATTATAAACCTCATGACCCAGTTTGCATGGTCTTACCGTCCACATGAATTGATTTGTGCATGTCCATGTTTCATTCATATTGATCACATCTTTAATGGTCCTCCTACATAGTGAAAAATCACATATTAATAGTTAACATGAAATAATATAAAATATATACAAAAATCATGTAATTAAGCATAATTTCACATACTTTATAAATTCATGTCCAATATTAATAATTAACTAAAATTCTGTGACACCCCAAACCCGGCCTAGGAGTTATGGCCGAATCTGGTGGTGTCACATTGAGGTGTTTAGCGAAAATTAAACTCGTCGGTAAAACTCGTTTCTTAAGTTTGGAAACCTCTTTATTAAAGTTTAGCTGTACAATTGACCAAATGTTTTCCTTGTTAACTGCTAATATTATTTTAAGTTGATTTAAAACGCGAAGCATTTGTTAAATCTAACGATTAAAGTTCGTGTCTTTGAAAATAGTAATTACTTTGAAAACTCGTTTTTATCTAACTAGCAGTTTAAAATATAAAGCAATAGCCCGATTAAAAATTTAAACCAAATTAAAGGCCTTACTACAAAAATAAAACCCAACTTATTATTAAATTAAAAATAAAGGCTAATGTGAACTGCAGTGATTGTGTGGCCATCTCCAAGTCCCTCGCAGCACCGAATTGCCTAAGGTTGAGGATTACCTGCACAGTTAAAGGATAGGGTGAGTTTACGAAAGTCAATGTGTAATCCCCTTCTAAACAATCACTATGCAGCATGCAGAATCAGTCTGGGCCTGAGCCCTATACAGTATTAGTATAGTGTGGGCCTTAGCCCATTACAGTAATAGTGTGGGCCCTAGCCCAATAAAGTAATCAGTACAATGCAGTGATGCAACCCATCCCAATCTAGCCAACACACCACTTCATACCACCAACACACCATGTGAGGATAAAATTGACCCACCCACCAACACACTAATATCGCAATAAAGCTGCCAGCAATAATAACGCAGCAAAGCTGCCAGTAACAGTAATGCAGCAAAGCTGCTAGTAACAGTATATGTGGCAAAGCCACTAGTACAGTATACTACACTTATATCAGAATCCCAACCCCATGCAGTATGTCATGTCATAAATCATACGTGTATGCAGTATGTCATATCCAGTAATAGTCATGTATATATATATCATAGAGCAAATCGGTCATACACATATTTCAACTCATAAGGGTACAACATTTATTTTACCCTATAAGGGTATTTTGATCATTTTACCCTTTGGGGGTATTTTGGTCATTTTACCCATTGGCGGTATTTTAATCATTTTACCCTTTGAGGGTATTTTGGTCATTTTACCCTTCGAGGGTATTTTGATCATTTTACCTTTTGAGGGTATTTCGATCATTTTACTCTTCGAGGGTATTTTGGTCATTTGTCCCTTCAAGGGTATTTTGGTCATTTGTGGCCCATTTCGACTTAAGCCCATGAAAACGTTCATGGAGGCCTCTACAGTCCAACAACATGTTTCGTGGCTTTGGTTTACCACACGAGTGTTTGCATGCTCATATATTCCCAATGCCGTCTTTTTTGACTTTTCGGCTTTTACCGATTTGTAGTTGAGAGAGGGTGTGATTATACACCTACTTGTGAAATCGCACTAAGATCTGCGAACACCCTAAAATCTGCATTCAAACACGTTTTTCGTTAGACGCTAAACAGGAAGGCTGATCTCCTTCTATACATCCTTGATCAAAACTAAACTAATACTTGCCTCGACTAACAAAACTGGCTTAGCCCACTTTTACAATCGATGTCGACTAATTTCAATCTTGCTGACAGATATCTGCAATACAACAACTCATTAAACAATATTGCTTATTCATGTGGTTGAAATCCACACATGATCAAATACAGAACCAAGAACACTCGGCCTTCACATAAGAATACTAGCCTACCTAACTTGATCGAGGGATGAAAGAGTGATTTCGACGACTTTAGAACACTTACACTGCATCGCTCCTCGAGGAAAACCTTTATACCGCATCAAGCAGCACATCGAGAGAAAAGTATTTGTAGTTGATAATCAAAGTTTACAAAGGAAAATATTTGGTTCTATAAAAAGAGAAAGAAAAGAACAGAGTGAAGAGCATAGCACTTACCGGTATCCAACAACTCTTGTACCACTAGAATGGAGAGGAGAAGATGAAAAGAGAGGAGAAGAGATGAGAAGAGAGAATTCGACAACAAGAGAAAGAAGAGGAAAAAGCTATCGACAGGGGAGGAAATCCAATATTCAGTCAACAATAAAGAAAAGAAGAGGGAAAGAAAGAGAAGGAAAAGATAGGGAATGAAGGATTTGGCAAAGAAGAGAGGGGAAAGAGGAAAGAAAAAGCAGAATAGGACAAACCCGAGAGGTATTTCCCAAAAACCCGGCAAAAGTAGGCAACAAAAACAAAAAGGAGAACACGAAAACTAACCCAAAACTGAGTATTTTTAGACCAAATTTGGTAGAGCTACCCTAAGGAGTTCTTCCAAAAGCTGAAAATGCCCAACTATTCCCCCTAGCCGAATTCCTATGACTTCAATTACCCCAAACAGCATACACTTCCCCCTCTACTCAAATTCCTCAATTCTCTCCTAAAATATCTCCCCTCATCCCATCCTTGATTTTCTCCATCAAATCCTCTTTAACTCCCTCCATGACCAGTTCAATCTCCTTTAAGCAGTATCCCAGTCCAACTCCACCACCTACCCAGCTCAAGAAGCAAAATAAATACTCCATTGCACAACCCAAGACTTGAACCTCAAACCTCATAGTTACACAACACACCACCTTGCCACCAGACCACAAGCTCTCTTGTGTCATAAAGCAAACACTATTATTTATAAGGCCTATATGCCAGTGTCCAAATTCATTTAATGGAAAAACTAAAAATTTTTGCAAAAGCCAAGACTTGAGGCTTTTCAAACACTCCCAAACGCACCCAAAACACTTAGCCATTAAAGCAAACAAGTAATCAGTGTCAATTCCTTGCACAACCAAATATTTATGTGTAGTCTCCTAACTGTTCCCTTATTTAAAACCTATTTTTTCTAGGCCCAAAATTTGGGATGTTACAAATTCATTTATTGTAATAACAATTACTCAAGATTAACATATTTATTAAGTAAAAAGGTGATAATAATATATAAATAACCCTATATAATTTTGAGTTTACACACCCCCAAACTTAAACCATTACTCGTCCCGAGTAATGTTCATGCACAACATAACTTTTTGCTAAGGTAATTTCTGCAAAATGATAAAGCAGCATCAATTTTTGCCCAGAATGCATCAACAAAATCATGCTCAAAAATACTTTTTAGTAATAAGTAGTTCAAATGAAAATATTATTCCAAACTTTATACTAAGTATATCATAATGTCAACATGAGTCATAGTATGTATGCATTTCTAAATCATATATAATATTTACCAATCAATATGCTTTCCTTATTAACTAAACAGAGCAATCACAAGGTTTAATTAGTGGTATTCATATGTTGAACTTAGCAATTCCTCTCCACTAATGTAGTCAATATAATCATCAAATGAATAGGTCTTTTATTAAGTTGAAATGAGGCTATGCTATAAAGGTAGAGATAAATAGAAGTGAATTTTTAGGTTCAATCATCTCAACCCTAACTTTGTCTTGGATCCTTTTGCATCACAATTTCGTACAATTAGGTTTTTGGAACACCCCCAAACTTATTTTGAGCTCATGCTCAACCATTAATTTTAAGAATTTGGGAAAATTTTCTTTGCTTTTTATTCTTTTGAACAAAATTACCTTTGTTCTTTCATTCTTTTTCTTCTCTATTTTTTTAAAACATGTGAAGAGCATGTAAGTCTGTATATGTATTTAGTTAAATTGCATTAGATTCACAAATTGTTTGCTAAATTAGTGTTTGGGGTACTACTTTTAGATTTTAGAGGTCTCGAGATTGTTGAGAGTCAAAAACGAACCAGATGTGTAACAAAAAATTAGAAAATGAGGTTTGACAAAAGCCAAAAAATGGTCTATCGACACCACACGGGCGTGTGCCCGGCCATGTGCGAGACACGGTCATGTGACAGATGCGTGTGTGGCCATATGGGTCACACGAGCTAGGTAGAATTGGTCATGTGGGCCCACACAGGCATTCCACACAAGCGTGTGGGACATGGGCCACGCCACGTGGGCCATACGAGCAAGGCCAATTTGAGCGTGTGGGCCACATGGGCATGTGGGCCCAAAATTCTAAAATTTTCCCTAGGGTCACATATGTCATTTTAAGAAACCATGGGCCTTTCGTAGGGTCGGTAAGGGCAAAAACAAACCCTAATACATGATATCTGCTATTATAATAAACTGAGTTGAGCATTTATAAATAGATAGGTATGGTCTGACTAGTGTGTAATAGCATGTATGTTATCTGGATATGAGCATGCGAGACATGTTAACTCTATTATATCTGTATATTTGTATTCTGTATTTGTATATGGGGTGGGATCTGTTTATTCGAGGAAGCATTCTGTAAAGGCTATATTTCACCGTTATTTTGGCAGCACAGTTGCAAATTATTCTGATAAGTGTCGTAAAGGCACTATGAGGTGTGTAGGGCTGGGTGGGTGTTGTATACCCCATGTGGTGTGTTAGGATGGAAAAAGATGGTGTGTAAAGGATAGAGGTAGGAATTTGTATATATGTATGACTTTTTTAATCTAATTCTATTAAGGACTTATGTTCGTATCTGTATCTGTTCTATATACGAAAAATCTAAGTATATATGCATGTTTGTTCCTTTGAGTTACACAAAAAGTTTATGAAAACTCACCTCTGTTTGTCTGTTCTGTTCAGGTAATCCTCAGACATAGGCGGGCTAGCACGACGGAGTCTCAGCGGTGACCACAAGTTCACGAACTGGTTTAATTATCAGTTTTATTTAAATTCTGGACCATTTTTAGAGTTTATAATTTTTGGGACTCTTTAGACTGTTGGTTTTAATTTCGATATTTTGAAGTGGTTTAGGTTATTATTGTACAACTTTTAATAAAACGATTTACGAAAATAATGGTTTTTCACAAACAAATATTTTTTTGAAATCAAACTCGTTCTTCATCTAAAACGACTTATAAACTTCACCTGGATATTTACGTATTACTCAAAGGGCAATTAATGACGATTTTATTTAAGAGAATAATAAGAAGTTTTTTTTGAAAATGTGGACTCTTTTAGAACAATTAATATGAAAATTTTTAAGATGAAAGTATTGTTTCAAAACCCTTCTTTGTAAGATTTTCAGATTCGACCATAACGTCTAGGCCTGGTTTGGGGTGTTACATTTAGTGGTATCAGAGCCAGGTTACAAAATTTAGGCTGTGAATTTTGCGTTCAAAATTGAATTGTAAAACAAATGGTTTTCAAACAAGTTTGTTTCTTTGAGTAAGGATGTGGTACACTGCTACATTGAGTCTCTAGCGCTGATCCTATAAGTACTTCTAAACTTAAAAATACTGTAGTTATAAAACTCTTAGTTGTCTGAAACTATACTAAGATAGTTAGAAACTAAGAATTTTGAAAGATTTCTGAACTTCTGATAAAGATTTGAAGCATAAAACTGATGCGTAAAATTTTATAATGTAGATAAAACTAAAACTAGAATGAGCGCTCATAGAACGCGTGATCGTGGTACTCGTGAGAGCGGTGGGTGCCGTGGAGGGACTTGAGCTAAGTCTTCCTCACTGGGTAGTATGCCAAATTTAGATACGAGCGAGAGTCTAGTTTCACCTGTTACTGAAACTTGGTCTCAAAGCCACTCGGCTGGGGACGATGCACTGTCCCAAGCCGTGCTAAGAGTCTTGGAGAGGGTCGCTGGACCCCATTGTGGACTAGTGGTCATGGGCCAATAACTGAACGAATATGGTCCAATGGAGTGGAACTGTTTAGGGGCATCACTAGAGTCGCCCCTATCGTGGGCGAATATTGGATGGAGGCCATCAAGAGGATAATGAACGATATTAACTGCACTACTAAGCAGAAACTAAAGGGTGCAGTTTCTTTGCTTCGTGACGAGGCATATCAGTGGTGGTTATCAGTTGAGGAGGGTACTCAACCAGATTGGCTTAACTGGGATTACTTCAAGATCGCCTTCCAAGGGAAGTATGTGGGTGAGAGCTATGTAGATGCTCGTAGGTGTGAGTTCATGAATCTCACGCAAGGTGATAGGACTGTGGTCGAGTATGAGGCAAAATTTTTGAGACTGAGTCGCTATGCACGAGGCATGGTGGCATTTGAGTATGAAAAGTGTTTTCATTTTCAGGATGGTTTAAGAAATAGTTTGAGGGTTCTAATTGATCTGCATAGGGAGCGAGCGTTCACCGTTCTGGTGGACAAGGCAAAGATCACCGAGAAAGTTCAGCGCGTTGAGCGCCAAAACAGGGATCGTGAGAGAGGCAAGAATAGGAGGGAATCAGAGCCCTCTAGTTCTATTCAGAGGCCTAAGAAACAGGCCAAACCTGATGGGCCTATTAGAGTGGGGGTTTCAATTGCTCCTACTTGGGTTTAGCTATGTAGTGATTGCTATAGGCGCCATCTAGGCCAATGTTGGAGGAGATTAGGGGCATGTTTATGTTGTGGGTCGATGGATCATTGGATTAGAGACTGTCTGCAGCATTCTGATCAGATGCAACCTCCAGGTTAAGGTTTTGTTAAACTTCAGAAGGTAGTACAGCAGCTGTCTAGGGGCCATGGTCCGAGCAAGGGTGGTAATGGTTTAGGGAGAGGTCAGAAAGCACTAGGTAGAGGTGCTAATCAAACTGAGGTGAGGCAGCCTACACTGGTTTATGATACTCGACACGGAGAGGACAGAAATGCCCCTGATGTGATTCGGGTAAGTTTTTTTATGCCCCTTATACTGCTTTGATAAACATAGGGTGAACACATTCGTATGTAGCTAGTACTATTTTTGGAAAATTAGGGATTACTGTTGAGAGTACTTCTGGTGAAATTTTTGTACTGGGTCTATTAGGTCAATCTATTTGGGTTAATAAACTATATAGGAATGTGCCACTAGAAGTTCAAGGGGTTGTGTCTCTGGCAAATTTGATGGAGCTATCGTTTGGGGATTTGATTTAATCTTGGAGACCTACTAGTAGAGCACTGAGTGAGTTTGGATTACGCGACTAAGAGGGTCGTTTTAAGAACCAAGGATGATGTGGAAATTATTCTCATTGACGAGTATCGGGATTACTTGTCTAACGTAATCTCTACTTTTGTGGCCCTAAAACTAGTTCGGGAAGGGTTTGAAGCATATTTGGCCTTTCTAAGTGTTTTAATTTTTGGGGACTCTTCTGTCGAAAACAGCATAATAGTGAGGGACTTTTCAGATGTATTTCCTGATGGGTTACCAGGTTTATCTCTGATTCGGGAAGTTGAGTTTGGTATTGAGCTTTTATTGGGTACAGATCCGGTGTCCATCACTCCATACAGAATGGTACCGAAAGACCTTAAAAAGCTAAAGGCTCAGCTTCAGGAGCTTTTTGGATCATGGATTTATTTGTCCTAGTGTGTCTTTGTAGGGGGCTCCGGTTTTGTCCGTAAAGAAAAAAGACGGTACCATGAGGATGCGTGTCGATTATAGTTGAATAAGTTGACAATAAATAATAAGTACCCACTTTCGAGGATCGACAATTTGTTTGATCAGTTTCGTGGGGCTTCAGTATTCTCTAAGATTGGCCTCCACTCTGGGTATCATCCACTTAGGGTTAAGAAAGCTGATATTTTTAAGATGGCTTTCAAGACTTATTTTGGGCACTACGAGTTCTTTGTCATGCCCTTTGGTTTGATGAATGCTCCGGCAGCATTCATGGATCTGATGAATCAAGTTTTCCAACCGTATTTGGATCAGTTCATCATAGTCTTTATCGATGATATTCTGGTGTACTCTAAGATAGAGGATGAACCTGTTAGAGTAGTGCTTCAGATACTGTGTGAGGAACAACTCTACGCTAAGTTGAGCAAGTGTGAATTCTGGTTGCGAGAAGTAAATTTTCTGGGGCATGTGGGTTTTGCTGAGAGGATCCGGGTTGATCCTAGAATGATTAAGTTTGTACTCGATTGGAAACAAATTAAGAATGTTTTGGAGATCTGCAATGTTTTAGGTCTTGCGGGTTATTATCGATGGTTTATTGAGGGGTTCTCATTGATTGTAGTTCTTCTGACTAAGCTTCTACGTAAGAATATTCCCTTTGTCTGGACTGATGTGCAGCAATCAAGATTTGAGAAGCTCAAGTCTGTTCTAACTTAGGCTTATGTTTTGACACAACTTGAATCTGGTAAAGATTTTGTGGTTTACAGTGATGCATTACACGTCGGTTTGGGATGTGTATTGATGTAAGATGGTAAGGTTGTGGCTTATGCGTCTCGATAGCTTAAGTCACACGAGAGGAATTATCCGACGTATGATCTCAAGTTGGCAGCTGTGATTTTTGCCTTAAAGATTTAGAGACATTATCTGTATGGTGAGAAGTACATCATCTCCACCAATCACAGAGCCTTACCTCCTTACTCAAAAGGATTTAAATCTTAAGCAGCGTAAATGGATCAAGTTACTTAAGGACTATGACTGTACGATAGTGTATCATCCCGATAAGACCAATGTGGTGGTCGGTGCTCTCAGTTGTAGAGCAATGTCTAATCTGAGGGAGATGTTTACTCATCTTAGTTTGTTTAATGATGAGAGTTTGTTAGCTAGTTGCAAGTTAGGCTAATTTGGATTGATCAGATTCAGGATAAATAGTTAGGGGATGATTCTCTAGTTCTGCGTTTTTATTTAGGTGGAGAGTGGCATTATGTCTGATTTTGAGCTGAATAATGATGGGGCTTTGTCTTTTCGAGGACGGGTTTGTGTACCAAATGATTTTGATTTGAGATAGTCTATTATGAGGGAAGCGCTTAGTAGCCTTTATGCTATGCATCTTGGTGGTAATAAGATGTATTGGGATCTCTGTGAACTGTACTGGTGGTCGGGTTTGAAGCATGAGGTAATAGATTTGTTTCACGTTGTTTGACGTGCTAGCAATTTAAGGCTTTAGCACTAGTTGCCTGTGTGTTTGCTCTAACCCATTAAGATTCCCTTATGGAAATGAGAACATGTGACTATGGACTTTACTAGTGGGTTGCCTTTAACACTTACTAAGAAGGATTCTGTTTGGGTCATCGTGGATCGGTTGACCAAGTCCACCTATTTTATTCCGATTTAGACGGATTATTCACTGCAGAAGTTGGTGAAGCTCTACATTTCTGATATTGTAAGACTTCACGGGTTTCTGGTTTTGATAATTTTCGATAGAGATCCTCGTTTTACTTCTCGATTCTGGAAGAAACTCCATGAAGCTTTGGGTTTCTAGATTGGACTTCAGTACTGCATTCCATCCTCAGACCGATGGTCAATCTGAGAGGGTGATTTAGATACTAGAGGATATGCCTCGGAGTTGTGTTATTGATTTCTGAGGGAGTTGTGAGGATTTTCTACGTTTAGCTGAGTTTGCCTACAACAATAGTTTCCAATCTAGCATCCAGATGGCACCTTACATGGCTCTGTATGGTCGTGAGTGTCGTGCTCTGCTGTGTTGGACTGACTTGGGTGAACGACGGGTTTTGGGTCCTAAGTTGGTTTCTAAGACTAATGATAAGGTCATATTAATTAAGGATCGTCTTAAGGCAGCCTCTGATAGACAAAAGTCCTATGTGGATCTGAAAAGGAGAGATGCTGAGTACTCTATAGGTGATTTCATTTTTCTTAAGGTATCTACGTGGAAGAAAGTTCTTAGGTTTGGACGTAAGGGCAAGTTGAGGCCTAGGTTCATTGGGCTGTATCGAATTTTGAAGCGTGTGGGACTGATTGCTTATCAATTAGAGCTACCTCTAGAGTTAGACCGTATCCATGACGTATTTAATGTCTCTATGTCGAAGTAGTATCAGTCTGACCCATCTCACATTGTTTCTGTTCAAGACATCAAGGTTAGATCAGATTTGACATTTAAGGAGGAGCTAGTTTAGATTTTGGATCGAGACGTAAAGATTTTGAGGAGGAAGTCCATTCTGTTAGTTAAGGATATGTGGCAAAATCAGGGCACTGAGGAAGCCACGTGGGAACCTGAGGATTCGATGCGTCAATAGTACCCTCATTTGTTCGGATCAAGCCAATTTTGAGGCTAAAATTTCTTTTAAGGGGTAGAGTTGTAACGCCTTTACTAATTTATTTTTGTTTATGTAAATTCTGTCACACAATTATGTATCTGCTTCAGTGGTTAAGTGTTCTGACTGTGTGTTTGAGGTCTTGGGTTCAAGTCTCACTTTCTAGAAAATTATGTTATTTTTTATCCTACTCTTATCCCTCTTAGGTGGGCTTATGTTATATTTTTTGGTAAGCTCACATCAAAATGAGCATGTTTGTTCCAGTGGTAAGTTGTTAGCTTGCTGAAGGTTTCATGTTTGAATCCCCGTGTGATCATGGATGTTAATTTTTATTTCAGTTATCTGATAGAGGTTTGGTGGAGTTGGGAGTTTGCGGTAGTTGGATGTTGTTCGTGTGTTGGATTTGGTAGGATAAGGTTGTTAGTGGTAAGTGGAGGAGTGAGGATTTTGTGTAATTAAATTTTTTTCTTCTCTCTCTCTCTTGGCAACCTTTCTGATGTTCCCATTTTTCCCCTCTCTGTAACTTTTATTCTCTTTCATTTTCCTTCAATTTTTTTCATAATCTGTAGATTCCTATTGTTGCTTTCATAATTTTCAATGCTCCTTGAACGGTTAAGGTAAGTGAGGTTTCATTGGTTGTAGTTTTCGACTTCTGTAAGACTGTTTCATTCTTTTTGTTTTGAGCAATGGTGTGTATGGGGAGATTGATTTTTTGCGATTATTGTTGTGTAGGAGAAGGTTGTGAACAATGAATTTAACTCCAATGATCTGATTCGGGGTTGTGGTCGTATTTGTTAGCAATAAGTCCGTATATGTATTTGGTTAAATTGCATTAGATTTGCAAATTGTTTGCTAAATCAGTGTTTGGGGTACTATTTTTAGTTTCAGAGGTCTCAGGATTGCTGTAGCGTAAAAAACAAAATAGATGTGTAATGAAATCACGAGAAAACGAGGTTCGGTGAAAGCCGAACAAGTGGTCTGTCGACACCACACGGGCTTGTGCCTGGCTGTGTGCGAGACACGACCGTGTGATGGGCGAGTGTGTGGCTGTGTGGGTCACACGGGCTAGGTCAAATTTGGTGTATGGGCCACACGAGCCTGTGGGCCTACACAGGCATGTGGGATGTGGGCCAGGCCGTGTGAACCAGACGAGCAAGGCTAATTTGGGCGAACATGTGGGCCCAAAATTCTAAAATTTTCCCTAGGGTCACATACGTCGTTCCGAGCGACTGTGGGCTTTCTGTAGGATTGGTAAGGGCAAAAACAAACCCTAATGCATGATACTGCTATTCTGATAGACTGAGTTGCGCATTTAGAAATTGATATGTATGATCTGACTAGTGCATAATAGCATGTATGTTAGCTATACATAAGCATGCGGGACATATTAACTATGTTATATCTATATATCTGTACTTTGTATCTGTATATGGGGTAGGATCTGTTTATTGGAGGAAGCATTCTGTAAAGGCGATATTTTGCCATTATTCTGGTAGCACAGCTGTAAATTATTTTGATAAATGTCGTAAATGCACTATGTGGTGTGTAGGGCTGGGTAGGTGTTTTATACCCCATGTGGTGTGTTGGGATTGACGGAGATGATGTGTAGAGGATGGAGGTAGGACTTTGCATATCTGTATGACTCTGTTGATCTGATTCCGTTAAGGATTTATGTCTATATTTGTATTTGTTCTATATACGAAAAATCTGAGTATATATGCATGTTTGTTCCGTTGAGTTACACACTGAGTTTATCAAAACTCACCTCTGTTTGTCCTTACACACGGAGTCTCAACAGTGACCACTATTCACGAACTGGTTTAATGAACAGTTTTATTTAAATTCTAGACCATTTTGAGAGTTTGTAATTTTTGGGACTCTTTGGATTATTCGTTTTAATTTCGGGATTTTGAAGTGGTTTAGGTTATTATTCTACAACTTTTAACAAAACAATTTACGAAAACAATGGTTTTTCATAAACAAATATTTTCTAAAATCAAGCTCAATTTTCATCTAAAACAACTTATAAACTTCCGCTGCAAATTTACGTATTACTTAAAGGGCAATTAATGACGGTTTCAATTAAGAGAATAATAAGAAGTTTTTCAAAAAATGTGGACTCTTTTAGAACAATTAATACTAAAAGTTTTAACATGAAAGTACTGCTTCAAAACCCTTCTTTGTAACATTTTCAGATTTGGCCATAACGTTTGGGCCAGGTTTGGAGTGTTACATTTACAAAACAATTCTTTGAATCTTTCACACGCCTCGTATAAGGACTCGCCATCCAATTATTGGAAAGTATTTATCTCATTTCGCAACTTTGCGTTCTTGCTCGGGGGAAAATACTTTACCAAAAATCTTTCTGCTAATTCTTGCCATGTAGATAATTAACTTGGTGGTAATGAATTCAGCCATGCTTGTGCTTAAGCTCGCAGCGAGTATGAAAAGAGCTTCAACCTTAATTCATCTTCAGTCACACCAGTTATCTTAAACGAATCACTCACCTACACAAATAATCAAAGTTGAAAATGTGGATCTTCCGTGGGCATACCACTGAACTGGCCCACTGTTTGAAGCATTTGAAACATCATTGGTTTCAATTCGAACTGTGGTGTGTGGATATTTGGCCTCCTGATTCCTATATTTAATTCAATGAAGAGTGACACATCATATTGTCTTATGGCACGATGCTTATCATCAGCAATAAGGATTGGGTTGTGCACATGATTGACTCCATTACCTTGTCCGTCATTTTGATTTCCAAGGTACATCTTGGTTTGTCTTTGAGCTAATCTCTCACGTCTTCTTTGTCTAAACGTCTGCTCAATTTTAGGGTCTATAGGTAATAGATTGATGATTCAATCTATGCTCATAAACAACTGATAAATAAATCACAAATAAAGAATAAATTAGTAAAGTTAGAAATTAAATAAAAGCCAAAATGCAAAAATAATTTCACAAAGAATGATTAAGGCAATAGTCCCTGACAACGGTGCCAAAAACTTGTAATGTGGTTTGTGCAAGTGTACACAGTCGTTCAAGTAATAAGTAAGTAAAAATGAGTTATCATCTCAACAGGGACTGTGTATGTTAATCGATCATTTCTAAAATTATAAATTTACAATTTGGTATAAAAACACAATAATTTGAATGGCGATGTTTAGACCAAGTGAAATTAACTAGATACAAAGATTGATCCCTAATGAAATTTTAATATAAATGCAAATTATCTAAATGTATGAATTAATGGCTTTAGCAACAAAAATAAATCAACATTAAATGGGAAAGGATAATTATATTAATTAATTCAATTTACTTTACCATGCTCCACAATGTTTGAAAATACTTCCATGGCAACTCAATCTTTCATGAGTTTGGAAACCAAATTAAGTCCTCTTGAATCTTTTTCTTTGTAAAATATGCATTTTACTGATCATATTAGACTAAGGGTTTTTTAGCATTTATGCGAGGTCACAAGGACATTTACTTTTGCAACAGTTTAATCACATAATACTAAAAACTATGCAAGATAATAGAGCTAACTAAAGATATTACGAACCTCAACTTAGTCCGGTTTAATGATCTAAATTGAGCATTGCACTTTTCAATTATGTGTCTACTAGCTGTCGTCTGGTTAGGGTCACTCAGCTAATCTAAATGTACTCAATCACATATGAAGGATATGCATCATGATATTAATTAAAAACATGGTCCACTGAGCCCGAACATATTAAACATGAATAAAATAAATCTTATTGAATTAACATAATCATCCTAGAAAATAGGATTTAAAATACCATAGTTAATGTCAAAAACAATAAACTCAAAGCAACATAATTAAAATAAATAACAAGAGGAAAGACTCCTTTTGGATCTATTCTAATTGATGCGCTCCTCTATTCTGATTGATACTTCTTTGCTAAGTGTTTTAAGGTGGCTGACCAAATAATGCTTTTGTAACACCGCTAGCCTGTATCTGTAGCCCGAATAGGGCTATGGAGCATTACCGGAAGTTTACATCTCACAACGAACAAATATTCAACGTATTCAAAATATAACATAATTCATAACAAAATTATTCAAACTCAAACATATATTCCCTTATATGAGCCCTCGAGGCCCTAAAAACACTTTAAACATGAATTAAGACTAAACCGAAAACATTTAGAATTTTCAGTAAAAAGTTCAAAAATTTCATACTATAAGGGACACACAGTTGAGACACACGCTCGTGTCTCAGGCTGTGTTGACATTCAAAGTAGGGAGACTCAGCCGTGTCCCAGCTTGTGTCTGTGCCCGTGTAACTCTCTGACTTGGGTCACACGGCAAAGCCACACTCCCATGTTCCAAGCCGTGTACCCTTCGAAATGGCCTCACACGCCCGTGTGCCAAGCTGTGTGCTAGGCCGTGTAACTACCTAACTTTCAACCCTTTATAAGCTATAGGGGACACATGGTTGTGTCGCATGGCCATGTGTCACACACGGCTGAGACACATGCTCGTGTCTTTGGCTCTATGGACAAAAAATAGGTCATTTCCAAGCCATTTTTCTCACCCAAAGTCTAGCCACTTACACAAACCAAATGTACCTATTTTCATGCATTCAAATTGCACCTAACATATGTATATTCAAGCTTGAACATCATAATAATTAATCATACAACCAATGTGCCAAAATGACACCTCAATCTCAATAATCAACCAAATGAACAACTTAAATACTACATTTACCATAATGTTCACATACCCTTCTCATACTCAACAAATACCATTATAACCATTTTCCACATCTATCATCTACCTTAACAAATTGACTAATTGCCAAAAACATTCAAGGCTACCCAAACTAGTTATTTAACAACTCAATGCACTATCTAATTCCATACTAAACCAGCATCTCATAGGATACCTTAATACCCATCAATTTAACACCCATCATTTAAGTACTTAGATGCCAAAATAACAACCATTAAATATTACCATACAAACATGATAACATGATATCTATTTCATCATTCGAAATACCATATATACAAGGAAAACATAATGGCTAATTTTATCAAACAAAAACACCTATACATGCCATTATAACCATGACTAAAAATGATCAAAATCTATCGATATAGCCGATTGATAGTGTGATGGATCTCTAATAAGCTTCCAACCCGAACGAGCTTCTGATTATCTAAAAACATCATGAAAATAACAAAAAGTAAGCATTTAATGCTTAGTAAGTTCATAATTCATAAATAAAGCTTACCATTTCAATATATAAGCTTAAAAGCAATTAATGAGCTAATCCAACATAGCACAAGTCTAAGCAACAACAACCATTCAAGTTAGTGATAACTCCATAACTTAGCAAATTCATTGCATAACATGATAGTTTTTATATACATAACATATAAGCATTTCATGAACATGGCTAGGCATATTTTAAGCATCACCAACTCATACCTTTTTCATGTTTTCATAGCATTACTTATCGAAATATTTGTCGTTCTTCCCTTTGTATACCCGTTGAACTACTAGAATAATATTAGATAAGCGGGAATCTCACGCACTATATGCTAACATATGGTCGAAATAATTTCTTTCTCTTTTCTCATTTAGATGCTCTCTCTTGAGCCATAAATGGCCCGATCACACCAGTTGTTGGTCAGAATGTAGCTACACGGTGCTGCTCACACAAGCTGTCAAGTAACTGCAATACATGTCAGAAAATTAGCCACCGGTAGGATGTTCAGGACTAGCACCCGAAACATGGTAACCCTAATGGCATGTCATTTGTATCCTATATATTCCTAAGGTTCAAACGAGATCTGAAAGTAGTCAAAACTTTGTTGGATATTTCTGTAGAGAAGTAATATCATAGTACAACATAATAGCATTTAAATCGAGCATATTAAAATGCTAATTAAATGTACGAACTTACCTCGATTACAAATGAAAAAATACGATATACTAATCTAACACTTTTTCCTTTCCCCGATCTAAATCCATATGATCCTTTTCTTAGTCTGAATAATCAAATTCAACTCATTCAGACATCATTCTATTCAATTCAATCCAAAAATCATATTTTGGAAAAATTACACTTTTACCTCTATAATTTGAATTCATTACAATTTAGTCCTTAAGCTTATAAAATGAAATTCATAAATATTTAATGCCAACAAACTATAGCCGAATTTCACATAATTCCTTAGTAGCTCATATTTTTATTAATTTCACAATTTCACCATGAATATTTTCAATTTTCCAGCTTAATCCCTAACTGACAAATTCATCAAAAATCACTTAACAAAAGTTGTGTAACTAACAACAACCATTAATTTTCTTCCATCAAGCATCACAAACAATACATATACATTTATGGTAAAACCCTACACTTTTAATAGTTTTGCAAATTAGCCCCCGGGCTAGCTAGACTAAGCTACAACAACCTAAAAAACATAAAAATCATTAAAAACGGGACAAAAATGCACTTACATGCACAAGAAGAGAGATAGACAAATGTTTGAACTTGGTTATGGCTTTCTTAAGCCCTAATTTCAGTAATGAAGAATAAAGAATGATGAATCTTTCTTGTACCTATTTTATTTTATGTTTATTTTTCAATTTACCAAATTAACCTTATACATTAACCTTAAAAATCACATAAAAGATGTCCATCCATGTCCACTATTAATGTTAATGGTCTAATTACCACTTAAGGCCACTCACATTCAAAATTCATAGCAATTTGACACTTTTTACTTATAAAACTCTAATTTTTCACCTAATCCAATTTAGTTCTTTTTATCAAATTAAACACGCAAATGATAAAAATTTCTTAACGAAATTTTTATATGACATTACTAACATACTGTAAATTTTAAAATAATAATAAAATAAATATTTTCATGTCAAATTTATGGTCTCAAAACCACTAGTCCAGTTTCACTGAAAATAGGTTGTTACAACTTTTGACAAAGCTTATGTTGGCTAAAGGATGGGAATGGAGATGGTGGCTATGCAAGGGAAAGGAAAAGGGAAATGAGAGAGAATGATGAATGAAAGAATGAAGGAGAGGTGAGTTTTGAGGGATGATTTGAGAAGTGAGATTTGTATGGTATTTATAGGTGAAGGTAAGGGGTAGAATTTGCTAAAAATAGAATTTAAATTCCTTCTTTTTCTCTCACATATGGCCGACCACAATTCATGGAAATGGGGATGACTTAGTCTTCTCATTTTGAATTCAAACCAATGCTATTACTAGCCATAGGGTGGACGATTTCAACAACAAAGTTGTTGGGTTTAATTTTTTATTATTTTCCAACTGTAAGGACTTCAACTAAATACCCCAAAGCTTGGTTTTGGGTAGCCATCTATTTGTTTGGAAACTAGGCTTTAATTCTTGTTTGTTGGATGATTTCCTAGTCCAATAATTTAGCAAAAATGTCCATCTTTTAGTACATCTTTTATTGGGTCAAATTATCAACCTCATGACCCAGTTTGCATGGTATTGTCGTCCACATGAATTGATTTGTGCATGTCCATGTTTCATTCATATTAATCACATCTTCAATGGTCCTCCTACATAGTGAAAAATCACATATTGATAAATTAACATGAAATAATATAAAATATGTACAAAAATCATGTAAGTAAGCATAATTTCACATATTAATAATTAAGTAAAATAATATAAAGTATGTACAAAAATTCATGTCCAATATTAATAATTAAGTAAAATTTAGTTATTTTAATAACAATTACTCAAGATTAACATATTTAATATGTAAAAAGGTGGTAAAAATATAAAGAAAAACCCTATACAAGAGTTTTATGATGGATTATAAGAGTTTGATGTTAGATTATTATGTTTAATTAAGTGGTTTTTGATAAAACTGCTTATTAAGGATTAAATTATGAAATTTGTAAATTGAGAGGTTAAAATGTGAAATAAATGGAAGTAATGGGCTATTAGGGACCTAGGGAAAACTCAGCCTAACATGAGCATGATTAAATTTTGTGTATTTTGAGTTGTTCTAAAATAGGGACTAAATTGAGAGAATGTGAAATATTAGGGGCTCAAGTGCAAAATGCCTATTTATGTGTTTCTGGATTAAATAAGTTAAATTTTAATTTAAGTAGATCAAGAAAGGGAGAAATCGAATTTAGATTGAGGGAAGTCGAAAGTTGTTGAATAGTCATTCAGATCCATTCGTTTTCCGTACGAGGTAAGTTCATGAGTAAATAAATGTTTTTGAATTCAAATGTATATGTTTTATAAATCGCTAAATTGATTTGGATATATACATATTACTGAATTGATTTGAGCATTGGATGATTAGTTTCGTGCATGAATTGATTTCATTGTGGAGTCAAAAGCCTTGAATGAAACTTAGGAAATGTATAGGATACTGATGCCATGGCATTAGGACTTTCGAGGTGTGATTTTGTGTAAGACCATGTCTGGGACATTGGCATCGAAGTGAGAAAACGTGTAAGACCATGTTTGGGACATTGGCTTCGTATATGATTTGTATAAGACCCTGTCTGGGATAGTGGCATCAATATGTGTTAACATGTATGACCATATCCGGGATATGGCATTGTACAAGCTTTATATGATTTTTGAGTGTCCATAACAATTTCGAATTGTTCAATGGGCAATGTTAAATTGAGACCGTAGGTGAATTTGAGCTAAATGGTTCAAGTATGTGTGAAGTTTATATGTTCATGAAATATTAAGGTAAGTTTAGTACTCAATGTGGTAATATGAATTTACACGAGTTAGTTGAATGTATATGTGTTTGAGATTTATTTAAATTCAATCTAGTTGAATTCAATTATAAATATCATTGAAATGATTTATTTGCTTATGGCTGACTAAGCTTCCAAAGCTTACTTTGTGCATTCTTTCAATGTTTTATAGATATATAAAGCTAACTTGAGCTCGGGGATCATTAAGGATTATCGTCACACTATCAATCGCCATTTTCATATTTTGAAAGCTTGCTATTATGTCATATGGCATGTATAGGCTATGGTTAATTTTGAATTGTATATAAGTTGCCATACGAAATGGCTTATTAGCGGTGCTAATTATTATGTACATTAGGTCATGATATGAGCTCTTTTGGGAAGTATGTTTTGAGGTATATATGTATGATATGTTTGGTTATATGATTCGGTTAGAGTAATGATTTAGTTGGTGGTTGTGTTTTTGCTATTATGTATAGGTTCTGATAAGCCCACTTATGTATAAGTGATGGCTTGTGAAATCAATCATGTGGTTTGGAGATTAATGGCAAAAGATGACTACGTTTTATAGAAGTTTGGTCAGTCATTTGAGCAAGTATAATGTGTTTGGTTAATAATGTTATTTAGTTATGAAATGGTACCTAGTTGAGATTTTGTTTTGATATTGGTATGACCTATATAGGTTGAATTGGATGATCGAATAAATGATCAGTTGATTGGTTGATTATATAAAAATTAGACATGCTATTTATCATGCAAATTAGGTGTACATTAATTTGTTATTTGTGTACAAAAATGCTTAATGTGGCTATTGTGAAATGCGCCTAAGTTGGAAATGGTTACACTTGTATTTGGTTATTTAGTGATGCTTGTTTATGTTTTATATATGTATGCCTATTAAGCCATATGGGGTAGCTTGAATTAGATTAATGTACAATTGTGTACAATTTACAGATTGGTATGTTCATTAAATAGTTAATGGAATGGGATTGTTATGGTTGGATATCGTGTTTAGAATTGGCTTTGGTTTTAAGGTGATATACGCATGATATGATAGCATTAAAAGTAATTTTGACTATGTGGTAAAGTTCACTAATGTTTTATAGGTGAATGAATATTAGGTCATATATTATGATTTATTTTGATAAATATGCGCATGTGCAAATGCTTTTAAATTGAGGTGTTTGATATTTAGCCAATGAGATAGATGTATACAATTGAGTGTTGTGATATATATATGATCGGTATATAAAAGCGTAATGAAATAAGCTTATTGATAATTTGATTATTTGAATTCCTTGATTGTTCATCATATGACTCGGCTATTCGATTTATGAAGCATATGTAATATGATTCGATGTATGTTAGTTGGTTCAAAATTTAAATAGTTGAATGGTTATGACTCAGTTAAATTTTAGAGCATGAACAGTAATAAATGACTGTGCTAGACTGTGTTGTGCTTGGTAATGCCTTGTAACCCTAATCCGACAACAGATACTGGTTTGGTTATTTCATTTTATTTGGTATCAGAGTTACAGTTTAGTCGATTCTAGGACTAACGTAGCGTGTGAGAGTCTAGCTATACATGCCATATATATATGAATTGCGATAGTGTGATGATTCTTGCAAATTCAAAATGTGTTTTCGTATAGCAAATGGATCCCGATCAAACTGTAGTTGACAATGTTGAAAGTAATGTACCTGCTCCCGCTCAAGGGGCAATGCAATCTGTTTCTAAAGTTGTTGTTAGTAGCCAAGAGGGAGAGGTAAAGCAAGCCTTCTTCCAGATGATGAATGAATGGTTTATAGAGTTTGTTCGAATGAATCCGGCAGCTCAACAACCTCCACCCCCACCAATTCCTCCTCAAATACCTATGATGCCCCAAGATACTAATCTGATGCGATTGAATAAGCCTCCGGTTGATAAAATCAAAAAATATGGGGTCGAAGAGTTCAGAGCTACTGTTGATGATGATGCTGAACGAGGTGTATTCTGGCTTGATAATATGATCCGTGTGTTCGATGAGCTATCCTGTACCCCTGATGAATGTATCAAATGTGTTGTATCTTTACTTAGAGACTCTTCATATCATTGGTAGAATACACAAGTATCAGTGGTTCCAAAAGAACAGGTTACCTGGGAGTTCTTTTAGACTGAATTTCGGAAGAAGTATATCAGTTAGAGATTTATAGATCAGAAACGTAAAGAATTCCTCAAATTGAAATAGGGTCGCATGACAGTGACAAAATATGAGAGGGAATTTGTGAGAGTTAGTAGATATGCCCGGGAATGTGTATCGACCGAAGCAATCATGTGCAAGAGGTTCGAGGATGGTTTAAATGAAGACATCTAGTTATTAGTCGAGATTCTAGAAGTCAAAGAGTTTATGGTACTTGTTAAGCGAGCATGCAAAGCTAAAGAACTCGGGAAAGAAAAAAGAAAAGCTGACTTTGAAGTTAGAGATTCACAAAAAAGATCATCGAGTAAGTCATTTTAGTCGACATCAAAGAAGTTTTGAGATGATTTTAGCCGTTCAAAGGCTATTGTGGGTTATTTTAGACGAGATCGAGACAAACCACCTGTGAGTTCGAACTATATCCATTATTTCAGATAGAGATCCAAGATTCACCTCGCGTTTTTGGAAGAAATTGCAAGATGCATTGGGTACAAAGTTGCACTTTGGTACTACTTTTCATCCAAAGACAAATGGACAATCCGAGCGGATTATTGAGATACTCGAGGATATGTTGAGATGTTGCATTCTTGAGTTTCAAGGTACGTGGGAACGATACCTGCCATTGATTGAATTTACGTATAATAATAGCTATCAATCGAGTATAAAAATGGCACCGTACGAAGCTTTATATGGTCGCAAATGTCGAACGCCTTTGTATTGGACATAATTTAGCGAAAATAAGATTCATGGGGTTGAGTTGATCAAAGAGTCTGAACAAAAAGTGAAAGCGATTTGTGATAGTCTGAAACTAACGTCAGATCGTAAGAAATCGTACGTAGACTTGAAACAGAAAGATATTGAGTTTTAGATCAGGGATAAAGTGTTTTTGAAAGCTTCTCCATGGAAGAAAATATTTAGATTCGGTTGTAAGGGCAAGTTGAGTCCGAGATTCATCGGGCCGTATGAGATCATCGAGAGAGTAGGTCTAGTGGCATATCAGTTAGCTCTACCGAGTGAGTTACAGAAAATTCACAATGTTTTTCATGTATCAATGCTTCGACGATACCGATCCAATCCCTCGCATGTGATTTCTCCTTCTGAGATTGAAATACAGCCTGATATGACGTATAATGAAGAACCAATCAAAATATTTGCTCGTAAAGTTAAAGAACTGAGAAATAAGAAAATTTCTTTAGTGAAAGTCTTATGGCATCGACACGGGGTCGAAGAAGCTACTTGGGAAACCCCAAGGATGCTATGAGAGAGTAATACCCGAACCAAGTTGTAACAGCCCAGTTTTAGCTAAATCAGAATAGTGGTTTTGAAACCATAAATCCAAAGTCGTAAAATTATGTTTAATATTATCTTATTTGTTTACAGCATGATGGCATGTACGTGTGAAAATTTTGTGATTTAATTTTATTGTTTGGATGTTTAATTTGATAAAAGGACTTAATCGCGTAAAATACAAAAGATGCATACTATTTGTTTAAAGTCCTTAATTGCTATGATTAATAAAATTAAAAGTCCTTATGATGATATTAGACCATTGGTAGTGTTAATGGACATTAATGGACATGCATTATAAATTTTTATGTTTATTCATTAAGGGTAAATAAGTAAATTTAATATTAATATGTAATAAATAAAACAAAACATAAAACATCATGCATGTTCATCTTGTTTCTCCGAAACTCAATGAAAAAGAAAACCATTTGAAAGCTTTAAGGTTCCGCACACTTGGGAGCTTGATTTAGGTATGCTATTTGCTCGATTTTTAATCATTTTTACGTTTTTCAGATCATTGCTTCGTATACAATTTAGCCCATGCTTAAATTTTAAAATTTGATGATGAATTCATGAAGTGCCATTGATAAATAATTAATTTTTTTGTTGTTGTTTGATGATGGATTATAAGAGCTTGATGTTAGATTATTATGTTTCTTTAAGTGGTTTTTGATAAAAATGCTTATTAAGGATTAAATAGTAAAATTTGTAAATTTAGGGGTCAAAATGTGAAATAAATGGAATTAATGGGCTACTAGGGACCTAGGGAAAACTTGACCTAACATGAGCATGATGAAATTTTGTGTATTTTGAGTTGTTCTGAAATAGGGACTAAATTGAGAAAATGTGAAATATTAGGGGATAAAGTGAAAAATGCTCATTTATGTGTTTTTGGATGAAATTGACTGAAAATGTGATTAAATAATTTAAATTTGAATTTAATTAGATCAAGAAAGGAAGAAATCGAATTTGGATCGGGAGAAGTCGAAAGTTGTTGAATAGTCGTTTCAATCCGTTTATTTCCGTACGAGGTAAGTTCATGAGTAAATAAATGTTTTTGAATTCAAATGTATATGTTTTATTTATCACCGAATTGATTTGCATATATATACATATTGCCGAATTGATTTGAGCATTGGATGACTGGTTTCGTGCATGAATTGATTTAATTGCGAAGTCGAAAGCCCCAAATGAACCTTAAGAAATGTTTAGGATACTGATGTGATGACATTAGGACTTCTGAGGTGTTATTTTGTGTAAGATCATGTCTAGAACATTGGCATCGAAGTGAGAAAACGTGTAAGACCATGTTTGGGACATTGGCATCGTATATGATTCATATAAGACCCTGTCTGGGACAGTGGCATCGATATGTGTTAACATGTAAGACCATATCCGGGATATGGCATTGTACAAGCTTTGTATGATTTTTGAATGTCCATAACAATTTCGAATGGTTCAATGGGCAATGTCAAATTAAGACTGAAGGTGAATTTGAGCTAAATGGTTCAGGTATGTGTGAAGTTTATATGTTCATGAAATATTAAGGTAAGTTTAGTACTTAATGTGGTAATATGAATTTACACGAGTTAGTTGAATGTATATGTCTTTGAGATTTATTTAAATTCAATCTAGTTTAATTGAATTATAAATATCATTGAAATGATATATTTGCTTATGGCTTACTAAGCTTCCAAAGCTAACTTTGTGCATTCTTTCATTGTTTTATAGATATATAAAGCTAACTTGAGCTCGGGGATCATTAAGGATTATCGTCACATTATTAGTCGCCATTTCGGTATTTTGAAAGCTTGCTATTATGTCATATAGCTTGTATAGGCTATGGTTAATTTTGAATTGTATATAAGTTGCCATGCGAAATGGCTTGTTAGTAGTGCTAATTATTATGTACATTAGGTCATGTTATAAGCTCTTTTGGGAAGTATGTTTCGAGGTATATATGTATGATATTTTATGGTTATAAGATTCGGTTAGAGTAATGATTTAGTTGGTGGATGTGTTTTTACTATAATGTATATGTTCTGATAAACTCAGTTATGTATAAGTGATTGCTTGTGAAATATGTCATGTGGTTTGGAGATTAATGGCAAAAGATGACTATGTTTTATAGAAGTTTGGTCAGTCATTTGAGCAAGTATATTGTGTTTGGTTAATAATGATATTTAGTTATAAAGTGGTACCTACTTGAGATTTTGTTTTGATATTGGTATGACCTTTATAGGTTAAATTGGATAACCGAATAAATGATCAATTGATTGGTTGATTATATAAAAATTAGACATGTTATTTAGCATGCAAATTAGGTGTACATTAATTTGTTATTTGTGTACAAAAATGCTTAATGTGGCTATTGTAACATGCGCCTAAGTTGGAAATGGTTACTATTGTATTTGGTTATTTAGTGATGCTTGTTTATGTTTTATATATGTATGCCTATTAAGCCGTATGGGATAGATTGACTTAGATTAATGTACAATTGTGTATAATTTACGGATTGGTATGTTCATTAAATAGTTAATGGAATGGGATTGTTACGGTTGGATATTGTGTTTAGAATTGGCTTTGGTTTTAGGGTGATATACCCATGATATGATATCATTAAAAGTAATTTTGACTATATGGTAAAGTTAACTAATGTTTTATAGGTGAATGAAAATTAGGCCATATATTATGATTTGTTTTGATAAATATGCGCATGTGCAAAAGCTTTTAAATTGATGTGTTTAATATTTAGCCAATGAGATAGATGTATACAATTGAGTGTTGCAATATATATATGCTCGGTATATAAAAACGTAATGTAATAAGCTTATTCATAATTTGATTATTTGAATGCCTTGATTGATGATCATATGATTCAACTATTGGATTTATAAAGCATATGTAATATGATTGATGTATATTAGTTGGTTCAAAATTTGAATAGTTGAATGGTTATGACTCGGTTAAATTTCAGAGCTTGAATTGTAATAAATGACTGTGTTAGACTATGTTGTGCTCAGTAATGCCTCGTAACCCTAATCCAATAACGGATTCAGGTTTGGGTGTTACACTCCTGTTTAGTTAAGGGGAGTTATCTCTTTCCCTCTTTCCTCTAAAGTATTAAGATCTAGAACTTGAGGAAACAAGAAGCGGTTTTTTTCTTGTTCAAGTTAGATCTGAAATTTTGGGTTTTATTAAGTGATTTTCTCTATGTTAAGGTAAGTTTTATGGCTCTAGAAAAGTAGATATGTATGAATGCCTAGTGAAGTAAGGCTTCATTTATAAGTCATTTGTAACAGCCCGTTCTTAGTGTTATTAGAATTGTGGTTTTGAGACCACAATTTCGATGAGTAAATTATTATTTTATTATTATTTTAATGTCTATGGAAATATATTAATGCCATATCAAAATTTCGTTAAGAAATTTTTATGTTTAAGTAGTTAATTAAAAGAAAATGACTGTAAAAGTGGAGTTCTATTAGTTAAAAGGGCTAAAATACTATGGAAAGGAAATCTAATGGACTTAAATGGTAATTAGACCATTTATATGAGATAGTGGATCTGCATGGCAAGGTATTATTGAAAATTTGTTAGCTTTTACAGGTTAAATTTGTAATTGAAGAAATAAAGCTTAAATTAATTAAAATAAATGGTATCATCTTCTTCATTCTCTCAACACCATCGAATTTCAAGAAAAGAATAACCATTTTTAGGGTTTGAGGATTCGACTAGCCTTCCTTCTTGCATGTAAGTGATTTTGAACAATGTTTTTAATGATTTTTATATTTTTGAGTTTGTCTTAGCATAATTTAGCTAGCTCAGGGATCAATTTTTAAAACTGTTAAAGGTTGAGGGTTTTGCCATGAATTTTCTTAAATGTTTTATTTATGTTAATTGGTAGATTATGAATCTTTTTTGAGAAATAAACAAGTTTTGTTAAATGATTTTTGATGAATTTTGGAAATTAGGGACTAATTTTTTAAATGTATAAATTTTAGGGTTTTATTTTGAAATGATGATAAATATGGGTTATTTCGAGTTCCTTTGCATATTTGATTAACATGGATTAAGATTAAAATGGTTAGATTTTAAGTGATAAGCTTAACGACTAAATTGTGAAAAGCTAAATGTTAGGGGTAAATTGGTAATTTTGTATAAATACGAAATGTGGATTAAATTGAATACTAGAAGTGTTTAATTGATTGCAATTACCTATTTAGATGAAGATAAACCACGTTCAAACTTAGATCGAGGAAAAGCTAAAGCTTCATATTAGTTCGATATAGTTTTGACGCACCTAGTCATCAAGGTGAGTTCGTATGAACAATTATCGTGTTTATGATATTTAAATTGAATTTTGTGTTATTTATAATGTAAATGGATCGATATATAAATGTATCAATGCTATGATTAATTGACGGATATCGAGTCCCGGCTGGACCTTAGGAATTCGTAGGATACAAATGACAGGTGATTACGGACTTCATGTTTCGATTGTTGGTCTTGAATGTCTTACCTATGACTAGGTTCCTGCATTTGTTGCGCATTCTCCACAGCTCGTGTAAGCAGCATCGTGTAGCTTACATTCTGACCCATAGCTCGTGTGAGCAATAATGTAAAGGAAAGGTTACGGTTATATGTAAAGGCACACTTCGTGTGAGCTTTCCTATGTATCTGATGATATTCTAGATGGTTCAACAGGTAAGAAAAGGGAATGAAATTTTAAGTATTCAAATGGAACTAAGGATAACCTTTTGGAAAAAGTGCATGAACTAAATGGTGTATTTTATATGGAATTTGGCCCTACTTGGATTGGTTTGTAGTGGTGTTCATCAATGACATATTTGTTTATTCGAGGACTGAGGATGAGCATGATGAGCACCTTAGGATTGTTCTTCAGATTTTGAGGGAAAAGCAGCTCTATGCTAAGTTTAGCAAGTGCCAATTCTGGTTACGTGAAGTAACATCTCTGGGTCATGTAGTGTCTGTTGAGAGGATCCGAGTTGATCCTCGAAAAATTGATGCTGTATTGGATTGGAAGCAGCCTAAGAATGTGTCTGAGGTCCGCAGCTTTTTGGGGCTGGTAGGTTATTATCGAAGGTTTGTGGAAGGATTTTCACAGATCGCAGCACCCTTGACTAAGCTGCTCCATAAAGGTGTACCGTTTGATTGGACTAATGTGCAGGAAGGGAGCTTTGATAAGCTTAAAACTGTACTGACTAAGGCTCCTGTTTTGGTACAGCTTGAACCTCGAAAGGAGTTCACGGTTTATAGTTATGCATCACATGTCAATTTGGGATGTGTGCTGATGCAGGATGGTAAGGTGGTTGCATATGCATCTCGTTAGCTTAAGAGACACGAGGCGAACTATCTGACGCACGATTTGGAGTAGGCCGCCATAGCCTTTGCATTGAAAATCTGGAGGCATTATCTATGTGGTGAGAAATGTATCTTCTACACTGATCATAAATGCCTTAAGTATCTCCTTACTCAGAAAGAGCTGAATCTAAGGCAGTGAAGATGGGTTGAGCTGCTTAAGGATTATGACTGTACCATTGAGAACCATCCTAGTGAGGCCAATGTAGTGGCCGATGCATTGAACCGTAGGGCTATGACTGATCTGAGAGAAATGTTCGCTCAACTTAACTTGTTCGACGATGGGAGTTGGTTGGTTGAGTTTCAAGTCAAGCCAACTTGGATTGAGTAGATTAAGGGTAGACAGTTGGAGGATGAGTCTTTGGGTCTTCGATTCTGACCGATTGAGAGTGGTAGCACTACGGACTTTGGGTTGAACTCTGAGGGTGTGTTGTGTTTGTGAGGGAAAATATGTGTACCGAATGATTCGGACTTGAGGCATTTTATTTTGAGAGAGGTGCATAGTAGCCCTTAAGCTATGCACCTTGGCAGAAATAAGATGTATCGAGATCTTCAAGAGTTGTATTGGTGGCCAAGGTTGAAGCGAGAGGTTATGAATTTTGTTGCTTGATGTCTGACTTACCAGCATGTTAAGCCTGAGCATCAGTTGCCTTCGGGATTGCTGCAGCCGATTAAGATTCCGCTATGAAAGTGGGAGCGAGTAACGATGGATTTCGTTAGTTGGTTGCCTTTAACACCCACTAAGAAAGATTCAGTGTGGGTCATCGTGGATCGATTGACTAAGTCTGCACACTTCACCTCAGTTAGGAAAAATTATTCTTTGCAGAAGCTGGTGAAGCTCTATATTTCTAAGATAGTGAGACTGCATGGGGTACCAATTTCGATCATCTCTAATAGGGATCCTCGTTTCACATCTCGGTTTTGGAAAATGGTGCATGAGACTCTAGGTTCAAGGTTCGACTTCAGTACTGCGTTCCATCCACAGACCAATGGTCAGTCAGAGAGGGTGATTCAGGTACTGGAGGATATGTTGGGGAGCTATGCTATTGATTTCTGAGGCAGTTGGGAGGATTATTTGCCGTGAGCAGAGTTTTCCTATAATAATAGCTTCCAGTCTAGCATCCAGATGGCACCTTACAGGTACTGTACGGTTGTAAGTGTCGCACTCCTTTATATTGGATTGAGTTTGGTGAGCGACGTGTTCTGGGTCCTATGGTGAGCCACGTGTTCTGGGTCCTGAGTTGGTCTCTGAGACAGAGGATAAGGTTAGATTGATTCAGGATCGTTCAAAAGTGGCTTCTGACAGGCAGAAATCTTATGCAGATTTGAAGAGGCGTGAGATCGAGTATTCTTTGGGGGACTTCATTTTTCTCAAGGTCTCAACATGGAAGAAGGTACTGAGGTTTGCTCGTAAAGGCAAGTTGAGCCCTAGGTTTATTGGACCTTACCGTATTCTGAAGCGAGTAGGACCAGTTCCTTATTAGTTGGAGCTACCTCTGGCGTTGGATCATATCCATGATGTGTTTCATGTCTCTATGTTGAGGCATTACCGCTCTGATCATACTCATATTGTCCTTGTTGAAGAGATTGAGGTTAGGCCAGACTTGACCTTTGGGGAGGAGCCTGTCCAGATTCTGGATCATGACGTAAAGGTTCTGAGGAGGAAGTCTATTCCTTTGGTGAAGGTTTTATGGCGTAATCATAGCATTGAGGAGGCCACATGGGAGCCTGAGGATGCGATGCGTCAGCAGTATCCTTATTTGTTCTGATCAGGTAAACTTCAAGGCCAAAATTTTCTTTTAGGGGGTAGAGTTGTAACGCCCTAGAATTTTTTATTTTTTTTTCTTGTGAAGGTGTGACACAACTATGTATCTGCTTCAGTGGTTAAGTGTTCTGGGTGTGTGTGAGGTCCTAAGTTCAAGCTAGGACTTGGATAAATTTTGGTTTTTTTATGAATAAGCCCTATTTTATAGAATGGGCCTGCTGGTCTGGTGGATAAGTGGAGTGTTGGTGTGAAGGAGGTCCTGTATTCAATTCTCTATGATGGCCTGGAGACAGTACTTTTTCTCCAATTTCGGCTAAGAGTTGTGTTGGGGCAAAATTCTGAGTAGTTGTGTTTTAGTGGGTTAATAGGGAATGATTGTAGGTGATAATGGGGAGAGGTTATTAGAAAATAATCTAATTAACTTTTTGTCGCAAAAAAAAAGAGTAGAGTTTTGGTTTTCTCTCCAATTACCCAAACTTTTTCTGACATTTTCTTCTTCTTTTTTCCCTCCTCTGTCAATTCTTTCCCCTAGTTGCTGCCGAAATTTCCATTATTTTCCCCATTCGATTCTTTCTTTATTTTCCAATTGATTTGGTTGTTCATCGTTGGTTACGTGTGTTCGGTAAGTAATAGTTTTGTCTATTGTTAATCATTCTTGGTTAATCTCTGAAAGGGGGATTCCTTTTTGGTGTTAAGGAGTTAATCAAGGGGTTGGTGGTTTTGAATTGATGCTGTGATTGTGTGAAGTCGTGGTTACTCAAGCGAGGTAAGGGTTTTGTTAGGTTTTTAGTTGAGTTCCTTCCAAAATTGGTTGATTAAAAACGAATTAAGTGATTAATTTGGAGATTTGTCGGTCGATTTTTAGGTTCTGGAGGCTTAGGAGTGCTTACGCATCAAAAACGATACCAGGTGTGTACCCGAAATGCAGAAAGTGAGATTTTGGTGAAAAGTAAAAATTGCTTGCTATCGAGAAAGAAGAGAAAATGATGCGAAAAATTGTAGAGAAAGGAAATAAGGGTATTATAAACTTGGAAATCAACATTCTGCCCTAAAATAATTTTGGACAACAACAGTAGTCTAAATTTGAAAAATCATCAAAAATAGTGGAAATTGAGTTAGAGGTTGAATAAAATATTAAATTAAATTTTATTGAGTCTAGTTTTTCATGGAAGAAATAATGTAAGCAGTGAAATTGTAAGTTATGAGATATAATGAATTTTGTGAGACAAGGTCAGAATGAGTTCGGGTTCCCCTATTTTGACTTTGGAAAAATCATCAAAAATTTTAAAAAAAATAATTAGGGGCTTAAATTTATATTTTTAAATCCTTAACAAGTTTAGTTTCAAGAGAAACAAACGGAAACATCATCTGAATTCCGTACTAAGAGATAAATAATTTTTAGTAAGGAAAGGTTGAAGCTGTCAAACAGCAGAATCGGGATAGATTTGAAAATTTTACTGTACTTATTTGATAAACCATAAAATCTAAAAATTTTATGGTAGAAAGGTATTTGAGTCTAGTTTCGAAAACATCAAGTGGATCTTAATTTGGAATTCTGTAGCTCAAGATATAAATAATTTAGGGACAATGACTCAAGTAGACAACTTTGAATGAACAAATAAGTAAATAGTGAAAACATATATTATTATTTAGCTAGCATGGGTTACATTAAAAATAGATCACACGACCAAGGCCAATTTGGGCCGAGTGGGCCACACGGGCACACACGGACATGTGAACCCATTTTTATCAGAATGTTTCTAAGGTTGCACGAGTCGCCCAAGTCGACTGTGAACCTACTGTAAGGTCGGTAAGCGCTACTTAAACCCCTAAATGTGTGAAATTGACTGAATGATATCTGTACTGAGCATGTTAATATCTGAACCGAATATATGTACTGAAATTGCATAATAGCATATCATCCATTGTATGTTGCATTGCATTGGGTAGGGGGTTGTTATTCGGAGGAAACGTACTGAAAGGCTTTAAGCCTAATTTACTGGCTGCTCAGCTGCAAACTACTATTTTGTGCCGCATTCGGTACTACTTGGAGTGTAGGGATGGGTGGGTTGATTATATCCCCACATGGAGTGTAAGGTTGGATGGAGATGGTGTGTAGAGGCTGGATGGGTAGGATTTTGCTATTGCATAACTGTTGCTGCTGCTGATACTGTGATGGGCTAAGGCCCTACTACATTTTTGACACTGTACTGAGATGGGCTAAGACCCAAACTGCCACTGATACTAAAAAGGGCTTAGGCTCAAAACTGTTCAACTGTGCACTGTGAATACTAATTGTTTGTTTGTTTCTAATAGATTACACACTAAGTTTGAGTAAACTCGCCCTTTTTGTTTAATGTGCACAGGTAATCCCCCAGACTTAGACGGATCGGTGCGACGGAAGACTCAGCAGTGACCACATAAATTTTTGGACTTCATGGTTTTTAATTTATGTTTTATGATTTAATTATTATTTATTATTTGGGTTGTAATTTAAGGACCCTTTGGGACTTTGGTTTAAAATTTGGGTTTTTATTTATTTATTTTACTTTATGGATTTATACCTACTGGTCGTAGGAAATTCAGTTTTCAAAAAGTTAAAGTAGTTTCTAAACGCATGACCACTTAGACTATTTTATTAATGCTTCCGCAACGAGGGATGTTTCAAAAAAAATGTTTTAAATGAATAAATACGAATTCCTAAGTTCTAACAAAGGTTTACTAAAGATAATAACATGGAATGTTTGCAACGTAACAACGAGGTTTCAAAAACACTATCGTGTGACATTGCCAGATGCGGCCATAACGTCTAGGCTGGGTTTGGGTTGTTACACAAATTGACCATTGTCAAAGCATTCTAAACATACCATAATAAAAGCCTTATTTACAAGCTTTAGCATATGTCCAAAATGGCAAAGTTTGCGAACCAAACATAATGTTCAAGACATAAACATAACAAAGTACCATTATAAAACATCCTATACATTTCAAAACCACACATTTGTCTATATATGCATGCCACTACCTTAAGAGACACAAAAGCTACCAACTTAGATGGATAGTGTGAGCCGGTAGAATGATCCTTCCAGCTGCCAGCAATGTTTATCTACAAAAAAATCCATAATAACTGATAAGCTTACAAAGCTTAGTAAGTACATAGTGTAACCTTTAATTTAACTACAAATAAATATAGTTCATACACTATTTGATTTAAAGTTACTGGAATAAAAACATCGGCACTAAAGTGCAATTAGGGGTACTGAAGTACAAATAGGGGCACGTATGTGCAATTAGGAGTACCAAAGTATGAACAGGTATGTGCAATCAGGGGTACCGAAGTACGAACAGAGGCACATATGTGCAATCAGGGGTACCAAAGTACGAACAGGGGCACGTATGTGCAATCAGGGGTACCGAAGTATAATAATTTTCTTTACATACATTAATTAAAGAATCAGGATATAAGAAAAAAATTAGAAAACCATTTACGTATTAAATACTATGAACTTACCTAGTATTCGATTTCGACCAACAACCAGGGGCTAATCCGCTGTTTTTCATTTTCCTCGGTTATTGTCTTTTTTATCCAATTTTTGATCTATATAATAATTAAATACTATATATTAATCTCAGACATATTTCACCTTCTATTCAATGTACATAACCTTTAACTTTTGATTAATTACACATTTTCCTAAAATTTTTACAACTTTTGCAATTTGATCCTCTAACCCAAAAATTATCAAATTGACTATTCTCTTAGAAATAAGTTATAGTCGAATATTATAGGCCCTTTAACAGTCCCTATTCTATATCAAATTTACTATCAAATCTTAAGATTTTTACTTTTTAACAATTTAATCCTTAAATCAAAATCTAACAAAAATCACTTCACAATTAAACCAAATACCACAATCAAAGCTTCAAATACATGATTATCATTAAAAACATTCATGATTCATCAATGGAAATTTCTAAGAATTTAAGATTCAAAAACAAAGATACGGGCTAGCTAAACCAAGTTTCAACGATCTCTAAAACATAAAAATTATTCAGAATGGGACAAAATGCACATACCATGCAAGAAGAATTGAAAACGAAGCTTTTTATCCTCTTCAATGGTGAATTTTAGTTCTCAAAATGATAAAACATGAATATGGTCACTTTGTTTTCATCTTTTCTTACTTAATTTTCTTTTTAATTGTTAATGTACCGCTTTACCTTTATCATTAATCAATAATTTCAATAAAACCATGCCCATGCACATCCACTAATTCTTTAAATGGTATATTTATCATTCAAGTCCCTTAGTTTAAGATTTCAAATCTATTGAATCCCTTTAACTAATAGAACTCAACTTTTCCTCACTATACGATGTAGTCCTTTTAACTTAATTAAATATCTAAGCATTAAAATTTCTTAACCAAATTATAATACGAGTCTAATGATTCCGTAAATATTCTATAAATAATATTTACGAGTCGATACAATGAAAAATTGTTGTCTCGAAACCACTATTTTGTCACCACTAAAAAATGGGTTGTTACACATGGCCGTGTGACAAAGCCTATGCCATATTGCTCCAGGACACAGTTGTGTCATAGACTGTGTGGCTGCACATGTGCAAATCAAAATAGGGTTACATGGATGTGTCGCAGACTATGTACAATTTTAAAAAGGTCACATAGCCATGTCGCCAAGCCGTGTAACACACTGAACCCGTGTGGAGAATCCTGCACCTAAAATCAATAAGACAAACGACCCTGTGTAGTGGCCGTGTGTGACACATGGCCGTATGCAACCAAATGATTTCATTTTCAAGCCAAATCAACCACCATTACTTAGAAATCAAGCGATACCAATTACTATGAATTTCAGCTACACAAAAACACATATGAACACATACCAAAATCACACATCTTATGTGGCTAACCAATATGCCCTCATTGACAACTCAGTTTATGCATACACAACAAGCAATTCAACTAAAATACCATTTAACAAAGCCACTTACCAAAAGCAAATCAATCATTTCCATTAACATAAGCTATCTACCAAATTGGCTATTTCACATTTTCAATCACTAAAGATATACCAAAACGAACACACTTCATATCATTCAAAATGAACAAAACATTACCATACCAAATAAGGTCAACATGAAACATAACTTCTCAACTCATCACCATATACACTTACAATTTTCAACTAAAACATTAACCTTAACAACTTCAAACCCTATATACAAGCCACAAACCAAAATAACTAAACCAAAAGCTACCAAGAAAAGTCTGGATAGTGGGAGCCCTAAAGTTGCTCTGCCCGTTCAGTGCTGCAAAATGTTAACTATAGAAAACAAAAACAAGATAGGTAAGCTTAAGAAGCTTAGTAAGTTCATAGCTAAATGTTCAAATCAACTTACCTTAATTTAAAATTGAATAATAAAAGAGCTTAAATTACCAAACTTGACAATCGTTTCCAATGTCACATAACATTAGTACTAAAACATTCAATCGAATAATTCTTACTCCACAATAGTTCAAACCAAACCAAATCATTCTTTTACATTATATACATATAATCTCAAATAAAACATATTTACCAGACCATCTATGATACAATATCTCAATAAGTATAAGCTCGATTTATTAATATTTTAAAATCACATTCATACAATTTCATGGCCTGTTGAACTATAGCAACATGAGTTGAATACACGGGTTTCCCCCAAAATACACCAAAGAGCATTGAAATTCTAACAAAGGCACCAAAGTGCAATCCCGTACAAGCGCACGTACTAACCCTATTGGCATGCCAATCGTATCCTAACAGTATACTATATTCAACTGGACATTATAGTTTAGCTCATATTATTAATCAATCAAAGGCACTTCCATATTTCCATATACATAATGAAAATCCATTACATCCTTTTTGAGATTTATAATTCATATATCACAACTATTTTTAAACTTCAAAGTAAATACGAACTCATTTTATACTTATTTATAAACATTTCATAATTAAAATTTCATCACCAATTTTTCAACCACATTTCGATTCAATAAATTAAAATTCAACATAATTTATAAGCATATATATTTGTTTACTCAATAATACTATGAACTTACTTAGGATATGCTAACGGTTGACTTGTTGGGACTAATTCGCGACTTCTCTTTTCCCCGGTTATCCTCTATACGATTCAACTCTTGATCTATATACTAATTTAAATTAATTTATAAAATTCAAGAATATTATTGAACTTATTTCTATACATAGGCCCCTTTAAATTTCATTTTTACAAAATTTTCCTTACCTTTTTCATTTTATACAAATCAATCCCTAAACTCGAAACTTAAGTTTTATCAAAATTTCACAAAATGCTCATACTATCGAATTTTCTCTATTATTATTATAGCCAATAATTAGTCAAAATTCATAACAATTTCATGTTAAATTTAATATTTTATCAATTTAGTCCTTTAATTAAAAACTAATTAAAATCACTTTACAAAACAAGTCTTAATCAACAACCAAGTTTACAACTTCATCATTTAATCTCAAGAACACCTAATATTCAATAGTGGCAAGTTTCAAAATCTTTAACAGTTTTACAAATTAGTCCCTGGGCTAGATAGATTAAGCTACAAAGATCTCAAAAACATAAAATTTACTAAAAATAAATTTAAAACGAACTTACATGCAAGAAATTTTCAAATGGTTGAACCTTCAACACTCTCTCATGGTTTTTCTTTCGATATTCGGTGTAAACATGATGAAGAAGAAGATGATAACTATTATTTTATTTTACTAAAGCTTATAATTGATTAATTATCATATTATCCTTTAATAAAACATACATTTTAAATTGTTTCTAAACTTAGACCTTCCATACCAATAAAAATTGTATATTTGCTATATAAATCCTCCCAGTTATATTAATTAGGATATTTAATCATTAAAATTCAGTAGCAATTAAGTTTTACATCTTTTACAAATTAGTCCTTTTTCTTTAATTAACTGATTAAACAATAAAATTTCTTAACTGAAGCTTCACATGCCTAAAAGATAACTCTGTAAATATTCAATAAAATATTTATGAGTTTGGTTTATAGAAACAAGGTCCCGATACTTCATTTTCTAAAACCACTTGACTTTCGGGAGAACCACTTATACTTAACTATTTATTCAATTAGCTAAAATTTACCAAGTCAAAATTCAGTATAAAATTATAGTTGACTCCTACAGATTAAATAATTATTAATACGAACTTACTCATCGAATTTGTGGTCTCCAAACCATGTTTCTGACACCACTAAAAAACGAGTTGTTACAAGTCTCCTCCATTAGAAAAATTTGTCTTCGAAATTTCTTACCTTAAAATAGGTTCAGGTATTGTGATTTCATAGATTTTGTCACGCCCTAGGTCTTATTTATTTATTTGCGCTAGTTCATTTCACAAGGGAATTAATGGTCTATTGTTTAAATGTGTTAGTTGCTTTCAAAATGTCCCAAGTTCAAGCCCCCACAAGCACATCTTTTAATTAAATTCTTTTGACAATTTTGAGCTAGTGTGAACACTCTTACCGTCCAACACATATTGCCATACAAGGGAAGATTCTTTCCTTGATTACAAGGTCAACCTTCCCAAAGTTCTCCTCTTTTCACTCCATGATCCAATTTTGGTGTCATTGTCCCCTCAACTTGCCAAAACCTCTCCCTTATCTTAACTTGGCCGGCTATTGAACCTAGACACCGCCTGTCAATGGCCACACCAAAATTCTCTCCTCCTTCCATTTAGTTGCACCACCACTTTGCTATTCCATTATTCTCTCATTTTATTCCTTGTTACGACCTTATAAGTCCATTCTTTCCTCATTTCTCTTTAACTCCACAACCACGTAAGGCTATCACACCTCTATCATACCACCACCTCTACTCCGTCACCGTCGCACCGCTGCCAATGGCCACACCAAAATTCTCTCCTCCTCCCATTTAGTTGCACCACCACTTTGCTATTCCATTATTCTCTCATTTTATCCTTGTTACCACCTTAGAAGTCCATTTTTCCTCATTTCTCTTCCACTCCATAACCACGCAAGGCTGTCGCACCTCCACCATACCACTACCTCTACTCCGTCACCATCACACCACCGCCAATGGCCTTACCAAAATTCTCCACATTTTTTTCTTTCTTCTCCTCTTTTTGAAACTCATATTTTTAATCCCATAATTTTGATTTTTATTTATTAAAATATCACTTCTTATCTTATCCTTCTAACTCATTATTTTGTGTGTTTTAGAGTCAAATCCTCCTCTTTAGTTAGCTTTTTGGGAAATATTGTCGAGTATTTTTCCTCCGTTATTACGTAAGTATGGAAGATCCTCTAGTTCATGACTTTCTTTCGTACTATTATTTCAACTAGAATGTTACTAATACTTTGTTTATCGTCCCTTCATGAAGTGCCACTCCAAAGTCCCAGAATTGTATTCCATTTGTAGAACTGTACAATTTGACGATCAATTACGTAAGTTTCACCGAATCACAATCATTTTTAATCAAGGGTTGCTTATTTATTTATTAAATATCTACTAACACAAGTATTTGGTAAAAACCATAGTAACTCAAGAATCGAACTCTCCCCTTTCGAAGTGGAATTGAGATTTGTACAATCAGATTTACAAGGTGTGGGGATTTACTTTTAATAATGATGGTTGATGATATTATTGATAAAAATCATATAATAAGTAATAAAATATTATTGTTAATATTATTCTTGAATAATGAAATATTGGGTGAACATAAAAGTGTTTTTAAGCATTGATTTAAGATTCGATAAAAGAGGATACCAAGTAAGTTTTCGAAACTTCAAATCTGTGATAATTATTATAATTTGGCGATTTCTATAAAATATGTAATCATGTGATTTCTTTTACTCATGACATGTGATTTATGGCTATTGGATTATTTATGTGCAAATGATGTGAAAATATGATTATCGATGTTCTGATTAGCATGAAAACTATGTTACTATTCTGTAACACCCCAAACCCGAGACCGTCACCGGAGTCGAATACGAGGTGTTGACAGACTTTTAAAAATTTTTCCAGACACTGCCCAGTCTGAGTACTAGTCGCTTCAAAAATCATATCTTGAGTTTCACAACTCAAAAATCAGTTTTGTGATTTTTCCCTGAAACTAGACTCATGTCCCCACCTATGGATTTTTTTCTAGAATTTTTGGTCGGGCCCATTAGTACAGTTTATTAGTCAAAGTCTCTCATGTTACAGGGGTCGACTACACTGACCTTTTCCCATTACGACTGGGATATCTCTCTGCACAGGGCTTCAATACTAATGCCGTTTGTTTCTATGGAAACTAGACTCAGAGAGGAATCCATACATATATGGTATGACCCCTAATTATCTCTGGTCAATTTATAGTGAATTTCCAAAGGCGGAACAGTGAATCCAGAAACTGTTCTGGCCCTGTTCCACAAGAACCCGAATATCTCTTTCTGTACTGTTCCTATAATTGTTTCGTTACTTCCATATGAAAGTAGATTCATCAAGGTTTGATTACATAATTTATTCACTATTTAATTCCACTCCTACGAATTTATGTGATTTTTCAATTCTACACCACTGTTGCTGTCAAAATCTGTTTTCAAGATAAACTTTACCTATTTTGTGGTCACCATGGACCAACTAGGATTTTGCCCTACATAGGTCCACATGTGATCATATTTAGCCATTCCAATGGCTGATCATTAGCCCAACACTTCCATTTCAAACCATAGTCACATCGTGAAACCATATATATACATACATAAACACAAATGGTCTAATGCCATACTCCACATCTACAAGCCATTTTCGCATGGCTTTACACACATACATCACAAAAGAACTTAAACAACAGGGGGTAGTCCTATACATGCCATATCCAGAGTTCAACTAAAAGAGTACCAAAGAGCTTGATAGTGTAGATGACTTCGACTTCGCTGATCCCGAATCCGATAGCTAACGAGCAAAATCTATAAAACAGAGAGCCAAAGCAACCGGGTAAGCATTTAAAGCTTAGTAAGTCTCAAGTAATGAAATCGGCTTTGACTACAGTATTACATTCACATAGTTAACTAAATCACTTTATTAACACACATTCTCATACCCATACTTACTTCACACTTCACCCACATAGGTACACAAGGTATCAACCTTTATAAAAGCCGAGAATTCGTTAGCCGATCGCACGAATACCATTTAAAACAAACCGACTTTCCAATGCACGTGCAAACATACCTTATCATTCGGGTTGGTCAAGCATAATTATTAAATTAGTTACAGCACAAAATGCTCACATTCAACCCAAGTTTCTTCGGTATTTAACCGAATGCAACCGCAAACACATTTGCCTTCGGGTCTTAGCCCGAACATATCAACTCGCATAATTGCCTTCGGGTCTTAGCCCGGATATATCATCTCGCATAATTGCCTTCGGGTTTTAGCCCGGATATATCATCTCGCATAATTGCCTTCGGGTCATAGCCCGGATATATCAACTCGCATAATTGCCTTCGGGTCTTAGCCCGGATATATCAACTCGCATAATTGCCTTCGGGTCTTAGCCCGGATATATCAACTCGCATAATTGCCTTCGGGTCATAGCCCGGATATATTCCAATGCTCATGCACACATATATCAATAATCATAACACATCCATATCATTTCTTCGTTACTAAGGCTCAAACACAAAACATTTATTAAATCTTTCAAATTTCGGCTCAATAGCCACACACAAAGAGCATAATTTCAATTGGCTTTATAACATAGTCTCTATGCACATTCGACTATCCGTCATAATATGACTAATCATTTCAATATAATTCAAGTAGGGTCATTACTCGAAGACTTACCTCAAATGTCGTCAGACGACTTCAACGGCTATTCAATTACTTTTTCCTTCCCTTTATCGGATCTAGTTCCCCTTTGCTCTTGAGCTTAAGTTCAACAAAAATTAAAATAGTCATTAATCGACTATTCAAATATTACTTTCCGAATAATATTATATATATTGATCCGACTTTCACACACATAGATTATAGCAAGCTTTATATTAATCAATAAATAATTCATCGGCAAACTTTCATTAATGTTTACAACAAAATCTCATATTCACTACGAGCTGTTTTCCTGAGCAGTAGTTACTAATTACTTATAACTGGAGCTACTAACTCCAAATTGCGTTAATTTTCCCTG